>NW_011889397.1:126048-133440 GCF_000151845.1 Pteropus vampyrus
CACAGCACCGCCTCAAAAAGGGGACTAGCTAGACCTCCACATGGGTACGGCTTTCGCCTACGGCTGAAACGAATTTACTGTTGTGACGGCGATCATCCTTCGCTTCTTCTGGAAGCTTCCGTGGTGAGTCAGGGAGTGAGGACAGGTGGATGGGAAGGCTGGGGACATGACCGCACAGCGCTGGAGGCTTTACAAACGCTGTCCACTCGGGTGGCACGAAATGAATCAAGCGGCACGAGATTAAATCGAGTGCAAGAGACAAGGGTCCGATGGAGAGACGCGGTAAACGCTGCCGTTTCGCCGCAAAATTCCTTAGAAGCACGAAGAGTATCCTGTAAAATGACGGTAAAACTAGAGGAAACAGACAGGCAGGAACGTAGCCGTGTGTCATCGCGGTCAAGCGCCGCGTGCCGTACGCAAGGGGGCTGCGCTCGTGTGTGGCTGGCTGCGATGTCGCTGGGCTAGAGGTCTGTTCTGGCTCCGTTATCATCTCACGGGACGGCCTTCCTACACGTGGTCTGTCGCTGACCCGAACGTCGTCAGGGGGAGCAGGGCTGAACGGAGGACACCACACCGCGGCGGCACACACTACACGTGCTTCCGACGACCCGGGGGCCGCCGAGAATGCGTTTCGCGATGCATCTTCCTCGGGACAAACGTTGATCGCTCCTCCCGGGCCGCCCAGCGGGTCTGTGGCTCGTATGACCTGGTGTCTCTTCTAGCTCGGAGCATCTGCGTTCAAACTGGGGGACACTGGCTAGCTTTGCAACGGCGGCTTAGTTCGGACCTTGATTCTTAACGACGTCTGCGGCACCGCGGAAGGTATCGCCCGCGCCGTAGGAATGGCTTGTTTTACGAAACCGTTCCCTACAGGGGATGAGTGGAGGGCCGTCCGTGATCGCGGATGCCACGGCATCTCTCACTCCCAAAGCACGTAGAAAAGGCCCTCGCCGGCTTATATGTCCGCTGAGCAAGAAGCGCGCCCATGTCCGCAGACGGCGCTCACTCAGCATTTCCCAGCCGACAGACACGCACGCAACGTATCCCAACCCGGAGCTGTGACGGGTGATGACGGTGACTTCTGGGCTGGGGCGGGCCGCTCGCAAATGAATGAGACGCTCTGCAAAGGCATTTCTCACGCAAGCTGGAGAGGCTGCGTGGCTTTGTGACGATCAGTGCGTGCTGTTTCGTGCAGAGTGCTGGGTCTGCGGGATAAGGGGGCGCTCCTGCTTACGCTGACCTCGTAGTGTGACGAGAAAGACAGGGAATTCGACGAGGATGACGGCGTCACCCAGTGCCGTGAGCAAGGAGAGCTGCCCGTCAGTCAGCTGAACACATGAGGCTCGAGGCGCAGGCATTTTGATCGGGTGAAAAATCTGCACGAAAGAACGTGGAGATGGAGCTCCCGGCCTGTGGCACCCACGTCCGCCTGGGATCTGGCACTGTGTGACCGTCGCTTCCAGGCAGCGTGACATTTTAAGCGTCAGGCGTGCAGCACGTGTCCCCTGTCCTCGTCCAATGACACCGCACCGCACAGGCGAGCCGCACGCCGTGGTCCGTCGGCCCCTGCTCTGCCACCGCATGCTGTCAGCACACGTCACTCAACAACCTCATGTCGGTCAGAAAAAAATATATATCTGTCCCAACCCAGCCCAGGTGCCTCCCAGTCCCCGTGGCCCTGCCGCTCTGGTACGATTCTGGGCTTTGTCATCTGGGACTGTCACGAGTGGCTGTGCAGAGTGACCTTCCCTCCGACTGGCAGGGCGGGAGCGAGTCCTGGGGGAGCCCCTCGCGTTGGACTTCGTCAGAGCACCCTCTTCTCGAGTCACTTCTGCGAAGCCGAAGTTGGTCTCCATACTCCTCACGTGCTCATGTGCCCCGGAGCCTCGCGCAGACACGTTTCTCTCACCGGAGACGCTTCTCTTCCTTCTAACTCTCCGACTCCTGAGACGTGCGGCTCGAGAAGGTCACGTCTGTGTGGCCGCGGAAGACCCGGCCGCAGCCACGAACGTGCAAATGAGAGGAACGAATTCAAATCCGTGCACAACCAATCACGCTGCAGGACGGAGAAGGACAGCGAGGTGATTCTGGGGAGGAGGAGACACTTGCAATGAGTGAACCACGACGTTCGGGTCTGTATTCTTCCAAATTGTAGCCCGAGAGCGTGTTGCAATGAGCACTTCTGCTAAAATTCGAACAGAGGCCCCCCACTGTCCCGATCGGAAGCAGCAGACGGGAAATGGACATGGGGGAGGAAGCTCATATCCGACGTCCTGTTGGAAGCCTTCGTTTGAAATCCTGCTTCCTTCCCCCAAATTCCATCATTTGACTTTGCTCTGCAGCCCGGGCGTGGAGAATGGAGAATGTGTTGATCTGTTGATAGGCATCTTTGTAAGTATGTCCTGTGCTCTCTTAAAGAGGCTGCAACTCAATCTAAAGATAATAAAATCTGGTTTCCCTGTTTTTTTTTTTTTTTTCCTGGTCCATAGCATCCTATATCCTTTCGATTCTACGTAAGTATCGATATAAACAGATTGGGGCTTTCCCTTACTCTAAAATTGAACAATTGTCACCAAAATCAACTCATAATTCAGGGAGAGAAAACACCGTCCCTTAAAAAATATCAAAATAAATTTCTAGAAAACTTTCATGGTCGGAGGTAAACTAAAACGTGTGTTATAGCCATGTACTTCTTTCTGGAAAAATTAATATTCTCAGTATTTGAGACCAAAGGTAAAATTTGTTGGGTGGGAAACCATGAAGCATCGTAAATATGCGAGCTAGCTTCCATTAAACTCCGTGGCCCCTGAAACTTTGGGGAGACTTGAGATAGGACATGTGGGAGAGTCTCCTTTGAGTTACAGTTACATCTCGTCGTCTTCCCGAAATCCAGTTGCCTTCAGCTTCTCCATCATCTGAGAATGAGTTGGAATTCTTTCTGGAAGAAGTTTATCCTCGCTCCCTGAGGTCGTTACCAGCTGGATGTTCCCTTGTGGTCATCAAACCCTAAGTGACCCCACAGAAAGAGCAGGGTGGGTGGTGTGCACACTGTCCCAGGAAGAACTAAGGGTCACGATTTATCATTTTATTGGCAAACGCAAAAGAAGAGGGGATTTCTGCAAAGGCCAGCACGGTGCAAGGAGTTCGAAGGCCAGTTTCATGCTTTTGATATATTTACGTTTCCTGTAAACAGCACACACCGCTGTGTGCCGTATTCATTCACTGAAGCCCTGTGCTAGAACGTTTTCCCTAAGGCTTTATTTTTTTTTTCCTCTTATTTGTTTCTCAGGATCTTATACAACATCTGTAACACTATCTATGCCTTTGAGTTCAATGTTAAAAGGTGTTTGTTTTGCTGCTTCAGACGATGTTACTTTGAATCGTCGGTTAGCTTTATGAGCCTTGATCTGTGAATGTCCTCAAAGACACATGATCTTGTTTTGCAACTTTATTTTCCAAGATGTTTTCCCAAATGATTCTTACATCAGCCTACTCACCGGTTCCAATAGTCCTTTGTCCAATATCAAACAGCTGTTTCTTTAAGCATCATTTGAGCTATTAATGAAGGTTGAGCTGTTGATACTGTAGATTACACTGTGGAGAAATGTTAGTAAGTCCATTATTTATAAAAGAAGAAAGGAAAAAGAAAGCCAGTGCTCGCAATTAAAATCAACAATTAAAAAACACAACTTTCCAGGAAAAAAGCCGAAAGCGTAACGTTTTCTGACTTGTCCTGGGTACCTATCCGTGGCCATCGCATCTTCGTGACGAGTCCCAGCAGTGAAAAATGCCTACATTATACGATTATTTTTCATTTCAGTGATGGACGCTCCATCTTCAAGCGAACCGAGTTTCAAATATGAATGGCAGCTGGCTGTGCTTGTGAATGAATGGCAGCTGTCTGTGCCCTGTCTACGAGTGAAACGTGGACCCCTGTCCCCAGGTCTGCCACAGACAAAAGCCGTAGGTTGAAACCTGACCGCTAATGTGATGGTCTTTGAAAGTGAAGCCTTTGGAGGTGATTAGATGAGGAATGAGATCAGCATGTTTACAAATGAGACCCCAGAGGGCTCCCTCACCCCGTGTACCATGTGAGACAGAGCGAGACGTCCCTAGACGAACCACGAGGAAGGCCCTCTGCAGACACTGACCTGTTCGTGCCTTGATCTTAAGCTCCCAGCGTCCAGAATGGAGAGAAATAAATAGCTGTTTTGCTACGGCCCTTTGTTCTAGCCGCTCAAACTAAGACAACACCTGATGTTTCTACAGTTCATCCAGGCTTCGACCAGACACCAAGTCCTGCCAGCAGACCCTAAAGATCCTCCCTTCCTTTCGGATGTCAATGTCACTTTGCTGCCCTGGGGTTACATGACATATCCCTTCATCACTCCAATGTGGTCTGGTTGTATGAAGCCAGCTTTGGTTACATTGCTTTCGAATCTCTCTCTCTCTCTCTCTCTCTCTCTCTCTCTCTCTCTCTCTCTCTCTCTCTCTCTCTCTCTCTCACACACACACACACACACACACACACACACACAGAGTGTGTGGAGTATATACACCAAGCAGCCCCCTTTATTTAATCTCCTGTCTGTGTGCCAGACGCCCACGAGCAAGCACTGCCCCTCCAACCACAGAGACTCATGCCCGCCCCCCCTGTGGGCTCACTGAATCTCCCTGTGGCAGGAAGAAGGTCTCATCAGCAGCGTGGACGTCACGAAACAGTGTTCATGGGCCGACCCTCACCACGCGTCCACGAGAATAACCGCGCCTTTCAGCATCGCGGGCTCAGAGGCCAGCCACGACGTTGACCGCTTTCTGCGAGTTACCTTCTCTGTTCATAATATCCACGTGGTGGGCATGTCTACCTTTTGTCTTTTTCTTATTTGATAATTGAGCGAATTGAGTTTGACAGAGGATCCATGGCTCCCAGAATGACCTAGCTAAAGAATCCAGTTGGTCTCTGACATGCGTGGCCTACGACTGTGTCTTTGCACCTATGTGATCTTGATGACACGAACCTGCAACATTTTGATTAACAAATTAAACTATTCACTGACTGGGATATTTTGATTATTTGGGGGGGGCTAAAAAAAAATGAACCCCACATTATGGGGAGAGTCATTGCAGCATAAGGCCGTGCAGTGCACAGACCTAAAGAATTCAGGAAACACCCCAACGAAATGTGGACATTTTGAGTCTGCTCCCGTCATGTCCATCTGAATAATCGTGGGCGTTGACCACTGCAAGGTCTTGGGTGTGTACTTGAATGCGATATTATAGATCAACTCACTTAGGCTTCCGATATTGTGTAATTTCCAGAAAATGAGTTTTTCTCCCTCTTCATTAATCCAAATAAATCCTTTTAAACTTTACTAATTCTCCCTTAATTGACCATCTTTAGTTAATAACTTCACTGTTTTAGAAGACTGGACAGTTCAATAACAGCCACAATATTTTCAGATCATTATGAAGCAATGTTGGTTTTATCTTTATTATAAAAATAGCTGTGTGTCCATAGCAACTGTACACTACCTCTTAGACTAGATTTTGAATGTTGATTTATGTGGAAGACAAGATCCTATTCTGTTTGTTTTTTTTATTTCACTTTGAATTCTTCCTTTAATGACTCACTGTTCAATATATAATCCATGCGAGACAACTTTACTTTCTCTCATAGATAGATAGATAGAGATATAGAGATATAACTATGACTATTAAAAATATATAATACCCTACAATAATTTTTATATTTCCTAGTTATGGAACTCTAATGGGAAATTTTTATTATACCTGATCAATGCGAACTATCAACTGGACATTTGGTTGAACTGTGAGTCTGTGGAAATTTACACTGTTTTCATATTTTTAACTTTTCCTTAGAGGTTAATGGCTGTTAAGAGATAAGACGTAGCTAATACTTTTTATTAAGCCCGCTTAAATCTATCCAGAGAAGAATGCATTCACCTATAAACGTGCAATCTTTTTGAAGGCTGGAAAACACAGAGGAAGACTGAAAAATTTCTGAGAGGGATTTGGGAATGAAAATGGGGATCGGCTAATTTTGCACTTTCTAAGTGAAGATACTCTATCACTTTAGGTTTCGAGTTTCAAAATTACTCCAAATGTTACTGTGAAAACAGGTGTTGAGGGAGAGAAAAACTGGGAAAAATTACAGAAAAATATTTTGAACAGAAATATTTTTAAATCCTACCTAATGTTTTCACTCCCGGTAGTACGAGAGTAAACATTTTTAAACTTAGTATCAAGAGTGTTGCAATGATGTATCAAGCAAATAGGCATCTGTTCCTACGAGGATGAAACCGTACTGTTTAATAGCACGGGAATGGCTGGTGGAGATTTTTGTGGCTGAAATTCTGAAAGAGGGTTTGCCGGGGAGAGTTCTGCCCCCAAATTACTCCATTTCTGCTCCTTCTGCTGAGCGTCACTGCTAGAGCGTATGGCGTCCATCCAGACAGTGGAGAGGGTGTGATATCGTGGGCAGCCCACGTGATTTGACGCCACGCTTTCTCCCTCAAGTCCCACTGCTGCTTCTCAGTGTCTATGTTGGTGACGCTGACCATCGAAAACACTGAAATATCGTTTCTTCTTCCGTAAAGTATAGGCAATGCTATCTGAACCACCTGTCCAGCATATTTGCTGTGGTGATCACAGGACAAAAAAGACACGTGAAAAACTTGGGTGTGACCTGTGCGGTACCTTTTACAGACTTGAAACCTGGGTAAACGGAGCTGTGAGCCAGAGGGGACGTCCCTGAGTCCTCGGGAATAAAATCTACAGGCAGAGGGCGAGCTCGCGCCTGAACCACCACGTCTCAGACAAAGTTCAAGTCCAACTTTACTCTCAGAGGGATTAAGCGAGAGTCACGCATTTTCCCCTTGTGTCTGCCTGGCCCTGTCGTCAGCACTGTGGCTTGAGGCAGACGATCACACAGGTCACGCGGTGAGTGGCGGTGGGAGCTGGCAGTTCACCTCGTAGCACCGTGGGCTCGCGTGGGAACCGGTCCTTACTCGAAAGGAGTGGGAAGGGTCTTCTCTGAGCAAGCGTGGTCTTGTCTTACGGTGTGGACAGAAATGAGTGTCTACAGAAAGAGTGGGGTGCCTCCTATCCATAAATCCTAGCGTTGCGTAGTAACAAGCTGCCTTCTAGACACCAAGGACCGTAAGCGGCTCTCCTCCATATCATATGTAGTCGGGGGAGATGGCAGCGTGCGGCAGGCTTTCTGTCACACCAAGGCGCCCTGACACATTTTACGAGAAAGTTTGCTTTCAAAAGGGCGGCTCGGTTCCTAGCAGCCAGACATTCGTCCATGGTGCATCGACCTCAGATCACCACAATCCTAAAACCTGTTCCAATCTCCTGTTCCCTGCCTGG
>NW_011889397.1:133490-133845 GCF_000151845.1 Pteropus vampyrus
TGATCTTAAGCTCCCAGCGTCCAGAATGGAGAGAAATAAATAGCTGTTTTGCTACGGCCCTTTGTTCTAGCCGCTCAAACTAAGACAACACCTGACGTTTCTACGGTTCATCCAGGCTTCGACCAGACACCAAGTCCTGCCAGCAGACTCTAAAGATCCTCCCTTCCTTTCAGATGTCAATGTCACTTTGCTGCCCTGGGGTTACATTACATATCCCTTCATCACTCCAATGTGGTCTGGTTGTATGAAGCCAGCCTTCGTTACATTGCTTTCGAATCTCTGTCTGTCTCTCTCTCTCTCTGTCTCTCTCTCTCTGTCTCTCTCTCTCTCTCTCTCTCTCTCTCTCTCTCTCTCT
>NW_011889397.1:136631-143234 GCF_000151845.1 Pteropus vampyrus
TAAGAGATTGGACGACTTATCCATTACTGCATGGAAAATTATCCACACATTCGGCGGCTTAAAACAACTCACATGTGTCATCTCTCAGCTTCGCGAGGACCCACAAGCCCAAAGGCGTGACGGGGGAAGGTCCCCCCTTCCCGGTCACGTGGCCGTGGGCAGGATTCCGCTCCTGCGTTTTGCTGGACGGTGGGACTCGGTGCTTTTGTGCCCGAGGTTTCCCGTTGACCCTGGCCGCGTGGGCCTCCCACACATTTCCACTCGCGTCATCAAAGTTTTTAAGGCAAGAAGGCACCAGAATAGTCCAGTGCTGGAGAAGTAACAATCAATTAATCGTGTAGGCTGTGCCCATATGATATTTTTTTTTTTTTCTGCAGGGTTTCAGATCAAATTTTTAGCTAAGTTAGAAGAAAATATATTCGGGAATTATTTCCAGGGCTGAGTTTGTCCTTTCAAATGATGTCATGCGCATCATGGCAATCCTGCTGAGAAAGTTTTGGCATCCTCAGGAAAACAGAAATAAAACGAAGCAAACATTTTCCTGTGTCTGTGTTTCCCTCACGGGGATGATGAATCCACATCAAACTGTGTAGACGCAAAGACAGGTTCCCGTAATGGAGGATGGACACGCCTACCAACTACACGACTGTTTACCGCATGGATTGCAACCTTGGAGTCATCATTCGATTTTTTAAATAAGACTTTCTGATTATTAACATAATACACGGTCACAGTAGAGAATATTAAAATGTTTCATGAGGCGAACAGACATCTACAGTATTAAAAAAAAAACTGCTTACATTTTAAACAGCCTTTTTTGAGCTATAATTCACATGCCATACGATTCACTCACACAGAGTATATCTTCAGTTGTTCTGGCATATTCCCAGAGCTATACCACCAGCATCACACTCATTTTAGTCTATTTACATTTTAACGTACAACCCCCTAGCCTTTTGTCTCTGCATTAACACCCACTTTTATAAGCTGATTTGCAATTAATACATGGCGACTATTTCTCATAATTACTACTCAGGTGCATGCTTTATAATTATTACAGTCACTTGAGGAAAAGAAAAACACAAACTTCTTTTGATTGTTTGCTTTCTGCCAGTCACTCCGTTGGGTAACAGACTGGGTCACTTCATCTTCTCAATGACCTTACGGTATGTTTGCTGTCATTTCCTAAGAACTGAGGATCAGTGAGAAGGTTATAATTCTCGGCTGCAGGGGACGTGCTCGGTAGGTGAGTGGGACTCTCATTCAAGGTGTCTGACGCCACTTTATCAAGGGAGATACTATCATCTGCTTGGTGTGGGAAATGTCATGGGTTCCCAGTGCTGAGATATCATATTTGCTGCCTGATGCTGAATAAAAACGGATCTCAAAATTTAGGAGCTTAAAGTCAGCAATAATTTATCTCATACATTCCGTGGGCCAGGCATCTCGAAGCACCTGAACTGGGTCCCTGGCTTAGGAATTCTTCCAAGGTCACAGGGACTGAGGTCTGGTCTGGTCTGAAGAGTTGACTGGGGAAGAGTCCACTTCCAACTTCTCTGACATGGCTTTACTGGCATTACGATCTTGCCAGCTACTGGCCAGAGATGGCATTTCTTTTAGACCTTCTCTGGAGGACAGTTCCAAAGATTGCAGCTGGCTTCTTTCCTGAGAAGCAAAGAAGAGATGATGCCCAGGACGAAACTGTACTCTCAGAAGTGACATCTCAGTGTTTTTGTGCACTCTATTTATTACAAGAAGTTACCCGATGCAGACACAGTGAAGGGAGGTGACAATGTGAGCATATGATCATTTGGGGCCATCAGAGCTGCTGCCGATTACAACAGCTAATGCATAGTTGTAAATAAATATTTATGTGATTTTTTTTTAGAAGTGGAAGCGCCAAATGGCGTGTGTATTTGTATGATTAATATATACTGACGAATGACTGTAAAGGGCATACAGGTTGCCTCTCCATATCCATTTCAACTCCCTTTATGTCACCCATATTTTTATTTTAGTATCCACCTCTTGTCTACATAACCAACGGAGGATGAACTTACTGTTCCTGCTACTGCGATGTCTCAGCTTGGACCAATCAGCACAGGGTGGGCATGTGACTCAAATGGTCCAATCAGAGCTCATCGTGGGGCTTTGGCTTATCCTGCTTAGATAGCAGCACTTCCTGTCTTTGATGGAGAGAGTGGTGTTTGGTGTGATGGCTGGAATGCTGCAGCCATTTTGGCACCAGAGAGGGGAGCAGCCTGGAAATGAAGCCCATCCTCAGAAAAACACGAAGCCAAGGGGATCTCCCCGGAAACAAAACAGGAGCTGCTGGTGAAGCCAGCCCCCAAAACTGCCTTACATCAGATTTCGAGTTATATGCACCAACATACGTCACTCCTGGGGAAGCCTGCTCAGACAGTGTTTCGATTTCTCTTGCCATCCATAACTGTCTTATCCAATGATAATATCGAAAGAAGCCATGTGCCACAATTCAGACATCTAAGATGTGGGGTGGGCTGAGCCAGTGGTGGGGGGCCCAGTCATGACGACTCCACTACCTGGAGCTGGGAGGCTGGTTAGTATCAATACGCCACTGGAAAACACCAGCTAAATTGCCGACCGTTATTTCTCAGGATTCTGTGCCCATCAAGGCTTAGGGGAGCTGGGAGGAAAGAGTCAGGACATTGGGGTGAATTGGCTCCTTCCTGAACGTCTCCGGAAGCTCTGCACCGTGAAACCAAAGACGTGGAAATGCAGCTTTTGCAGGAGGGAGCTTTATGTCTATGGAATAGAATCCCAAGTAGCCTGACAAAGTCCAGTTCTGTATCCATGCCGAGACACAGTCTGCGCACTAAATCTCGTCTTTGCTGGCCCTGTCGATTGATATATCCTCACGCTGCCCCAAGTGTCCGCCCAGCCTTCCTCACACCCACAAAGAGCAACTCTGTGCTCTACCTCGGGAGATCGAAAATCGATTGAGTCGTCCTCACCGCCCTGTGTTCGCCATAGACTTTTCAGCCAAGGTCGAAACCCGTCTAGAATCTGACCTCTTCTTGTGACTTCTCCGTCCAAACTCCATCAGCATCTTCCCAGGTGATTTCGGTCACCTCCCTAACAAGCGTCCCCCTATCGACCTGTCTATCACCTGAGAGGCCATTTTCAATTCCACAGCCAGGTTAGTTTTTCTAAATGTAGGTCCAGATCATATCACTCCTCTTCGTAAATCCCTGGAACCGGCTTCACAGCTTACTCAGAATAAAAGTGAAGTCCCTCGCGATGGCCTGGAGAGCCTTCCCTCACATGGAAACCGGATACTGTTTCAGTCTCCTCTGCAGATACTTACTTGCTCCTTCCAGCCATGATACCCAACCCCCCCACACCATATTGGAAACACGTTAACTACATGCTTCCTCTCTGTGCACTCATGCTTGGGGTCCTCGTGCTTGGAGGGCCATCTCCCGGACACCTGCCTGATTCCCCCACGGGATCGGCCTGATACACTGGGTCCTCGCAGGTCGGTTCATGGAGTCACTTTGGATCTACATCAGTAAATCTTTTATCCTGACACTGATAAATTTTGATAATCACAGATCCACGCTACAGTTGTATGGTATCGAGTTTTCTCCTAGACACGGAAACAAATAATACTAATCTGTATTAGCTTATGGTTGTATTATGACATTTTATAACAGGTTTATTTGAAACAGGAAGTAGTTCAGACATGCAAAATACGCAGGGACTAATTTGTATCTGAGCTCTGGCAGCGTTATCAAGTGAGTTTGGAAGCTTTCACCCTTGCTACATTCTAAAAAGAGTTTATTAAAACAAAGAGTATTCTCTCTACTGAAGTTTCCCTAACATTCACCTGTAAAACTGCCTGGGCATGGTGTCTTTTTGAAGGGATGCAGGATGTTTTGACTGCTAATTCAACACGAGGCAGTTCCCGGTCACAGTTGCCACGGTGACGAGGACTTGTCTGTCTCTCTAGAGCATCACAGGACGCGAAGAGAGAAAGAGGCACGTCAGAGCTGGGAGAAGTCACATGCTACACCTCACGGAGCGAGATCACATTTGCGAGTCAGGAGTGTGCGACGTGTCGTGACCGAGAGACAGGTCCCCCGGGGCTCGAAAGTTGGCCCGAACACTCTGATGGTGAGAGGGTCTTGTGAACAGCCCGTCCTTCTCCGGGTAAATGAAGTCAATTATGTAAACCAGGGATCTAAACCTCAGGGTAAAAATGGGCATTTGCACAAAAGCACACTTTCCAGTTTACGCTTCTGGTCCTCGTGCGATTTTAAAGAGCATCCCTTTCATTCTCGAGAGCATCCTCATTCATATGCTCAGCTACACGTCACTTGGGTACCTGGAACCGGACGGCTTCTAGGGCTGTTTTGACATGCACGTATGGACAAGTTCCTTTAATATTCCTCCCGACCGACTTCGTGTTTGTCATCGGAAAATTCACCTCGTCTAAATCACGAATGATTAGCAAACGCCATTGGCTCCCCATTCAAGACGTTTCTGGCAGTGGACTGTAAAGGGAGTCCCTGTGTAAAATTTCCATATTGATTAGCTAAGAAATAATTTTATAATAATTTTATCTTTGGGGAAAAAAGATGACCGAGTACATAGTCCAGTTAGTTATTGTAGACCAGTTATGGAAGATCGGAGGTAAACAGTAACGGCTAGAAGGGAGGGAAGTTGGGGGGCCCGGCAGAAAGGGGTGAAAGGTTAAAGAAGTACAAATTAGTAGTTGATAGATGGTCACGGGGATGGGGAGCACGGCATAGGGCATGCGGTCAGCAGTAAGGTGATGGCCAGGTGGAGGGCCAGGGAACCATTTAATAAACTCTATAAATGTCTAACCAACATACTGTGTACTTGAAAGCAATAAAAAAAAAAAAATAGAGTGTTTGGTTTCAGACAACAGAAGAGTAATAATCTACTCCTGATTCTAAAAATACTAGACAGGAAAACACTAGACCATGGACAAAAATGACTGTCTTTGGAAAAGGATGCTCCGTATCATTGAGGGAGAATAATATCGTATGAAACAAATGATGGCTTCTGAATGTTTTCCTGAACCCTACTAAAAGAACGTCTCCCGATCTTTGTAACTTTGCCAGAAATAATCGCTGAGGAAAATAAAGTTCTCTACCTTTACATAAATATAAATTTTAGATTCCCATGCATCCGTTGTTCTCAGTGTTGGCATTCGCCATCCTGGGGTCGGGAAGTGGTGAGTAACAAGGACACCAAACAGTAGTTGGCACTGGAAATTCAGGGTGCTGGTCCATCCGTCACCCAGCAATAGCCGCCTTCATTGTCACGAGACACAGTGTTGGCGATCGTGAAACAGCAGGCATGTGAGTGACATTAAAACCACGGCCATCCCAGTTCACAATCCCACCTGGGCAGACAGCCTACCGAAGAGATAAGACACGCCAGTGCTGACCGCAGAATGGGGTGCTTTGCCAACGTCCGCCAGAGAAGCTGCTTTTTGCTCTAATGAAAACTTGCATTTTTATCTGATGCCCTTTGTCTCAAAGGCATCAGATAAAAATGCAAGTTTTATGTCGGGAAGAAATCACGAGGACAGCCATATGGCTGCCACTTAATTCACACTATGCCACGTGACTGCTCCCCCAGGAAACACACTGCACTGGATGTTGGATGCACACGTGGATGCACACGAGACGCACACCATCGGTAATTCTGCCCGATTCCAGACCAAGAAAGCAACACGATCTCATTACGTCATCAGCTGTCATTATAACTCGGGCTCTTTAATGAGGTCCCTTATTCTCTGCATCCTACCATGCCATTCAAAGGTACTTAAGTCTCCCAGGTTGAAAGTGCCCCTAATGGCCAAGGGCGAAGATGCCAGCTCCCCGCAAAGCACGCCATCGCATAAAAATCACGCAGCCAATCATTGATGACTCATCCTGTTTGCAGTCACATGCAGATCCACTAGATGTGGCTGCCGGTCACACTGGCCCCTCTTAGATCTTGACGGTACATTAAAAATTGCGCTTGAAAAAATGCGTTTCCATCCCAGATTTTATAGGAATGAATGGCAACGCCACCAAGCGCTGTGCTTCCTCCTGGAGTGACTCTGTTTGGCATTTTGGGGTCCCAGAGGTTTATTTCTTAAACCCCTCAAAGTATCAAAGTCATAGTTTGCGGCGAAGACGGCTGTTCCGGGACACGTGTCAGGGACCTCTCAAGTCTCAGCCGCCTGCGACGGCTAAGGGATTCGGTTCGACGGGAAATCTTATGGCTGAGACATAGGACGAACTCAAACTCGGAGAGACAACGTACGGAAAAACAACTATTTGGCAAGGAACCAGCCCAAGGTGTTAAAAGTGACGTCACCTGGTCAAACGGGTGACGTGGATCACAGGACGTAAAGGACAGCCTAGAGAATGGTCAACATTTTTATTTTTTTGCCTAAACAAAAGAGAACTACACAAGTATTTTCCTTGGTGGCATGAGTTTTAAAGCAATTTGTCCACGAGGCAAATTTCCCTCTTTTTTTCCTCCTGAAAATGCCAATGTTTATATAGCCAAACATCCCTCTTTTTCTAGAGATCAAGTCTG
>NW_011889397.1:143444-146854 GCF_000151845.1 Pteropus vampyrus
ACGGCCACCCCAGTTCACAATCCCACCTGGGCAGACAGCCTACCGAAGAGATAAGACACGCCAGTGCTGACCGCAGAATGGGGTGCTTTGCCAACATCCGCCAGAGAAGCTGCTTTTTGCGCTAACGAAAACTTGCATTTTTATCTGATGCCCTTTGTCTCGAAGGCATCAGATAAAAATGCAAGTTTTATGTCGGGAAGAAATCACGAGGACAGCCATATGGCTGTCACTTAATTCACACTATGCCACGTGACTGCTTCCCCCAGGAAACACACTGCACTGGATGTTGGATGCACACGTGGATGCACACGAGACGCACACCGTCGGTAATTCTGCCCGATTCCAGACCAAGAAAGCAACACGATCTCATTACGTCATCAGCTGTCATTATAACTCGGGCTCTTTAATGAGGCCCCTTATTCTCTGCATCCTATCATGCCATTCAAAGGTACTTAAGTCTCCCAGATTGAAAGTGCCCCTAATGGCCAAGGGCAAAGATGCCAGCTCCCCGCAAAGCACGCCATCACATAAAAATCACGCAGCCAATAATTGATGACTCATGCTGTTTGCAGTCACATCCAGATCCACTAGACGTGGCTGCCGGTCACACTGGCCCCTCTTAGATCTTGACGGTACATTAAAAATTGCGCTTGAAAAAATGCGTTTCCATCCCAGATTTTATAGGAATGAATGGCAACGCCACCAAGCGCTGTGCTTCCTCCTGGAGTGACTCTGTTTGGCATTTTGGGGTCCCAGAGGTTTATTTCTTAAACCCCTCAAAGTATCAAAGTCATAGTTTGCGGCGAAGACGGCTGTTCCGGGACACGTGTCAGGGACCTCTCAAGTCTCAGCCGCCTGCGACGGCTAAGGGATTCGGTTCGACGGGAAATCTTATGGCTGAGACATAGGACGAACTCAAACTCGGAGAGACAACGTACGGAAAAACAACTATTTGGCAAGGAACCAGCCCAAGGTGTTAAAAGTGACGTCACCTGGTCAAACGGGTGACGTGGATCACAGGACGTAAAGGACAGCCTAGAGAATGGTCAACATTTTTATTTTTTTGCCTAAACAAAAGAGAACTACACAAGTATTTTCCTTGGTGGCATGAGTTTTAAAGCAATTTGTCCACGAGGCAAATTTCCCTCTTTTTTTCCTCCTGAAAATGCCAATGTTTATATAGCCAAACATCCCTCTTTTTCTAGAGATCAAGTCTGTTGTCACTTCATTTAGGAAGATGTCCCCAGTTTACCCACCTGGAATTAAGCTTCTCTCTCTCTCTCTCTCTCTCTCTCTCGGACAAGAACCACATGATTTCACACATACGCGGGATATGAAACAAAAAGCAACAAGTGAACAAGCAAAAAGAAGCAAACTCAGTGACAGACAACAGTATGGTGGTCACCTCAGGGGAAGGCATCGGGGAGAGGGTGCACAGGGCAGAGGGGGTCAACCATGGTGACGGAAGGGACTTACTTGCCTGTGGGTGGTGGGTACACAACGCACACACAGATGATGCATTATACAATTGTACACACGAAGCTCGTATAATCTTATCGGCGAATGCCACCCCGATAAATTTAATTTCAGAAAATGCAATATTCTACTCTTTCTCTTAACTGACATGCTTCGTACTCTACTGTGAATTATATTTATCTGTGTGTTTCCTTTTTAACATGAACTGCCCCGTGCTAGTTCATTTTCCACTCCAAAGCTTAGGACCGAGGCCTGCACATAATACGTGCTAAGACAAACAGCTGCTTAATGAATTAATAATTCACCTCAATGAGTCCTCAAATATAAATTTGGATCAACCAGTAATTACTACCAAGTTTCTCAAATAGTATCGGGGCATATAAATAATTGAAAATGTCTACATCACAGAGTTGCTGCTATCACTGTGCAAGAAGATCTCGCCCTCCAAAGATGAAATTGGACACTTCAGATCAAGTCGGCAGAAATTCAAACAGTAGCAAGTGTATGCATGTCTATTTCTACCCCGTGCACGCAAACCGAGCTCCATCCGTACGGATTCTGCTTGACACGTTGTGTTACTGCATTCACTCATTCATTTATAAGGCGCTGACATATTTTGCAAAACTGTCGGTGAAATGCAGGCTGCTCCCCCACGGAAGGCATTCACCCCAGCTTCAGTCTTCATGTGAGACAACTGATTATCCTTAAGACTAAAAGCATACGCGAGCACTTAATGAGTTTGCTAATAGTTTCTCCGTTCTTCGCGCCTTCCCGTGGTCTTGCATTGCTCCAGATACTGTAATTCAGGGGGAACGAATAACAGCTAAGTTCCATTTTTTCTTTTCCTTTTCTGCTTTGACTTTTTTCTACGCGTCGACAGAGCATATGGAAAAAAAAAATAGGGTATGATTTCACTCGGTGCAAAAAAGGCATCTGTACTTTTTCAAGGCGGTGAGTAATCTGTCTTTATTTATTCAGCAGCAGTGGTGGCGGTGCAGCGTCCAGATCATGGTCCTGAGGGGCCTCGATGGGTCCACGGGTCAGGAGGACGCACAGGGCAGCCATCCCGCTGCTATGACAAAGGGGGGGCCCCGGTGTGATGGGGTAACGGCAGAGAGCTGTCTGCAGACGCACACGAGTGCCCACACCCAGCACGTCCAAGGTGTGTCCTGAGGGAGCGGGCCGTGGAGGACGCCGTGCCTCCGCATATCACGCCATCAGGGAGCCCGCCGGGCTTCTCCCAAGGGACTTCCTTTGCCACTTGGCCTCACGCCCACATCTAAGCCGTGCACGAGGGACAAAGCCCTTTCTGGGGACTGTCCCTCTTTGCCAGTCCTCCTCCAGCTGGTGACCACCTGGGGACACAGTCTCATAGGAGAGGTTCAAGAAGACTTGATGCTGTTGCCCGCTTGGGGTTTCATCGTGAAAAATGACGTATACTATATGTGGATGTATGTCACGGTTGCGTGTGTGTGTGAACATATTCGAGTATCTTAGGATCTCTTGCTTTGGGGTCATCCCGTGAACACTAGCCACCTGAGTTCTCACTGGTTGTCACAGCCCTTGAGGCGAAGGCGGGCAGGGTGGGCGCCCACCGGAGCTGTCTCTCTATCTCTGCTGCCTCTGGCCACAGTGTCACCGTCCAGGTCCACCCTTCACCCTGCCTGCTTCCTCTTCCGGCTGGTTGCCTGGCGGGAGCTTGTGCGCTGTCTACGCCTCGTGCTGAGTGTGTCACTGAGCGGCTCTGCCATGACAGCGGAGAGCAGAAACAGTTAAACCCAGAGGCTGCAGCCCTAACCCCCAGGACTTCAGAACATGGCTGTATTTGGACGTAGGGTTTTTAAAGAGATGATTTACATTAAGTGACGTCACCAGGGTGGGCCCGAATCTGAGGGGTGTCCTATTATTAAGGTATCAGGACGCAGACACACACA
>NW_011889397.1:147259-148454 GCF_000151845.1 Pteropus vampyrus
TCAGGAGGACGCACAGGGCAGCCATCCTGCTGCTATGACAAAGGGGGGCCCCGGTGTGATGGGGTAACGGCAGAGAGCTGTCTGCAGACGCACACGAGTGCCCACACCCAGCACGTCCAAGGTGTGTCCTGATGGAGCGGGCCGTGGAGGACGCCGTGCCTCCGCATATCACGCCATCAGGGAGCCCGCCGGCCTGCGGGCTTCTCCCAAGGGACTTCCTTTGCCACTTGGCCTCACACCCACATCTAAGCCGTGCACGAGGGACAAAGCCCTTTCTGGGGAGTGCCCCTCTTTGCCAGTCCTCCTCCAGCTGGTGACCACCTGGGGACACAGTCTCATAGGAGAGGTTCAGGAAGACTGGATGCTGTCGCCCGCTTGGGGTTTCATCGTGAAAAATGACGTATACTATATGTGGATGTATGTCGCGGTTGCGTGTGTGTGTGAACATATTCGAGTATCTTAGGATCTCTTGCTTTGGGGTCATCCCGTGAACACTAGCCACCTGAGTTCTCACTGGTTCTCACAGCCCTTGAGGCAAAGGCGGGCAGGGTGGACGCCCACCGGAGCTGTCTCTCTATCTCTGCTGCCTCTGGCCACAGTGTCACTGTCCAGGTCCACCCTTCACCCTGCCCGCTTCCTCTTCCGGCTGGTTGCCTGGCGGGAGCTTGTGTGCTGTCTACGCCTCGTGCTGAGTGTGTCACTGAGCGGCTCTGCCATGACAGCGGAGAGCAGAAACAGTTAAACTCGGAGGCTGCAGCCCTGACCCCCAGGACTTCAGAACACGGCTGTATTTGGACGTAGGGTTTTTAAAGAGATGATTTACATTAAGTGACGTCACCAGGGTGGGCCCGAATCTGAGGGGTGTCCTATTATTAAGGTATCAGGACGCAGACACACACAGGTGCAAGTCCAAGTGAGGACATACGGACAGAGGCCGCGAAGAAGCTCACCCTGCCCATACCTTGATCTGAGGCCTCGAGCTCTTCCAGACTGAGAGAGAATGAATGTGCGTTGCTTAGGCCGCCCGCTCGGTGCTCCTTTGATACAGAAGCCCTGGCCCATTAACACTTTGCCCTAAACGGGTGTCACGTAGTAACTAGGATCGTAGCTGCCATTGCATGTCCCAAGGTCACCTACACCACAGGACTCTCATTCGGGATGCTAGACCCTTTGCATCTAGAGGTGCCATCGGCTC
>NW_011889397.1:148924-152964 GCF_000151845.1 Pteropus vampyrus
GTTGAGTACAGGTGACTTAAACCGGTAACCTTGATCTGGTTCGGTAGGGAACTGTGACTTTCCCTCACGGGGCTAGGAGCATCCTCCTTCTGACACCTGAGGTCCTCGGCCTCACCAGGGGATGACATAGGGTCTGTCACAGCACTCCGCCCTGGTGGCTGCTACTGAGTTCCCTGTGAGAGGTACGTTTGCAGACCTGATCCAAGCAGCTCTCAGACACCGCCCGTATCCAAACATCGCTCTGAAAGGGACACGCCTTCTAGTCCTATGAGGGGTCACTTTTCTGTCTGACTCAGCCACTGTGATGTTGCTTCTCCACTTTTTGGACCTGCCGTCCCATTCCTGGCTTTGAAATACAGCAGAATCTCCCACACATATCCCAGCATGTCCCGTTGGATGAATGATTGGCATTATTTACCAAAATAAACATGGCTCCTTAGGACGCTTGGCTTCCCGCTCACAAACGAGGTATTCTGATAGTCTTTGCTCAGTAGCGAGTGAGTGACTGGCACATTTATCTGCTTGGGTGACAAGTAGGAAGAAACGATCAAGCTCACAGCAACCTCAGGGCATCCGAGCGCTCCGCCCCCTGGCCGGATGGCGCGGGCCCTGCTGAGCTGGCGATGTGCACGCATCCTCACGGCACCTGATCCTTCCTCCTCCGGCTCAGTTTCCTGACCCGCCCTGAGACTGTCTGCTACATTCCCAACCATTGCCACCACTGCCGCAGCGTGGCCCGAATGATGGCGGAGCTCCACGCATGACCAAGAGGTTCGATCCAAAGCCGCAACGGTCCGCGGGAGTTAACTTACGAAACGGTGCACAGGGCTTCGTGAAAACACAACCCCTTCCCGACAGGGCGTTGCTCGAACCCGTGCCGTCAGAGGCTGCCCTACACGGCTGTGTCACACAGAGACCCAGGTGCTCAAAGGCCTCGACGATTTCTCTTCCCGCGTGTGCAGTGATTCCCACGAGCGATTCCTTCGTGGTGGAAATGTTATTAAAACGAACGTTTCGTCCCCAAAGCGCGCTAATCTATTTCAGTAGAAGGCTTCCTTGGGACGCTGGATGTTGACGATCCCGGCGTGACATCCTGATTGATGCAGAGTGGTTGCTTTCGGCTCACACACAAGAGAGAGCCTCAGCCTGGAGGTGGTTCAATAACTAATTTAACCTCAAACCTAATTCTTTTAATGATGTATCAATCACAACCCCTGCAAAGGCCCGTGTCAAGTGAAAATATACAGCCGCGGCTTGCATTTAATTAATTTACACAGCATTCATTTTACATTAATGAACCCTCATAGAGGTGGCTTGAATGCATATGAAGACACATAAATTCCAAGTCCAGTGTTCTCTATCCAGGAAAAATAAATCTGAGCGAGAAAGAAAAAGAGGCATCCATCTGTTGCGTGATCATCTCTTCCTGTAACAGGGCGGGGTGGGCAAGAAAGGAGGCAGAAAAACTCTCGAATATTGCTAACGACCTCCGTCGGTTCTGGAAAAGGGAGTGTGATTTCTACTCAGATCGGCCGGGTTCTGAATGAATGCCTTTTGGTTTCCGTCATGCCCCTCTGCGGGTGGGCATTCTGAACGGGGAGAGACACGACCTGAATTCTCGTAGGGTTAGCTGCTACAGAGATCTGGGTTCTGGCGCCAGGCGTGTCGATGGAGTTGCTTTGGCCAAGGATCTAAACTTCGTGGAGCCACAGTTTGGCCCTCGTTTACTTATTTCTTCGATGGGGAAGGTCTCAGAGTGGTAAAATTCAGCTCCCAAGAAGCAGGTGGGCTACAAAGCGATTTGTGGCTGAGTCCTTGGGAGCCAGACTGTCATGCCCCGTATGACGTAGACAACCAAGATGGTCTGCTTTGGTTTTTACTCAAGAAAGAGAATAAAATAAAGACAGATGTTGTCAGGGATGGCACCCGCCCCACAGAGAGACATGTCAGAGGTTGGCAGACCTCAGGGTGACAGAGTAAGACATGTTTGTTCATGGCACCAACGTGTCACAGAGTGGAGATGACCAGAAAAAAAAGCGTGTCTCTTAGATGGACATATGCTATGTGGAGCTGAGGAACTAGAGAGGTTTAGAGAACATTTATTTCTTCACGAAGTTTAGTTTATGCCAGATTATTTTTTAACATGAAGAAAAGGGGGAAATGTGAAGGGTTTGGTTCACGTCCTGGAATATAGGACTTCACGGTGACTGGCTGTGTGTGAACAAGAGGCAGAGATGACGGGCCTTCTCTTACTCAAAGGAAGCAACAGGTCTGGGGAAGCCTGCGTGGGTGGGCAAGGAGCTGAGCAAATGTACATCTCACCCTCAAAATTCTGGTTAGTGAGACATTTACTCACGGGCGACGCAATTTTTGAAGCCGCGGACGGATTTGGTTTTCAATAATTTGTTATTCTTTTTTTCACCGATGCGTTTTCTGCTTTTTTTTTTCCCGAAGTCAAAATATTTTACTTAAATAATAAATTCAGATAATACAGAATCGTATAAAGAAGATTCCAAAATGCCACCACAAATAAGGACAGTCAACAACATTTAATCAATGCTACCCTGAGCCTCTCTGTCCACATATACACAGCAAATGTGGATAAGCTGCTGAAAGGCGTAGAGTTCGTTTTTAAGTGAGGTCATGCCAGCTAGGGTTTAATTTACTTGAACAGAAAAATAAATTAAAAGGGATATCAAAATAGTAGTGATATTCAGAATGTCATTTGCTCTATAAAGCGTCCTCTCCTTGGGAAAAATAAGTCTTTTTAAAGATTGGAGGTACATTTTTGCTGATGGCATATTTCAGGTTTATGAAGTCCGCCGGCTCTCTGCTATAGAAGATGGACTTTTTACAATATCTTCCTGGCACCTTCTCGCTGCTCGTTTTTTCCCATTTCATTAGTTATAATGTCATGTTGAAAAGTGCCAGCCTTATAATACTTCGATTCCGTCAGCCTCCAAAATTCTCTCCACCATTTTAGCGTAGCAGGAGATCGGAACGGGTTCGCTGCCCGCCTGTCGATCAAGTCTTCTCCAATTCAGAATTCCTTTTCTATCTCTTGTTTCAATGGTTTCGTCTTTATGTAGACCTTTTATAAAGAAGGATCGTGGTTGTCTTCCCGCGTCACTGTATCCAAGGACAATTGGATACAGTGAAGAACGCGTCCTTTAAAACTAGAACCGTTGAACTGTTACATTCCGACGCTGAGTATCAATATAAAAATGTTGAAGGCCAGTGTGTTTTCCTTTTCCTTCTCCGTGTGCTAGTGGATTCGCTTTGCTCTCTGAATGTTCCTACGACGACCTGTTTATTTTTCACATCTGGCAACACCGTTCGGCTAGGTTTTGATGAGTGAATAGCAGCGTTTCTCTGAACCGACTTCTAAGCGCGAGAGTCACATCGTGTTTTATCTCAGGGAATTTATCTTCTATCATATCTTGGAGTTGCTTTTTCCTCCAGGAATGGTAATCGTACACTTTATCCTCTCTGTCTTTCATTGCTCCCGTCTTCCAGGTTCCAAACGTCTTACTCCTGTTTCATTGAGAATGATTTCCTCAAATCTATCTCCTGTGTTTCTGGCAATATTTTTGTCCTTTTAGGTCTATTTTATGGCACTGTAAATGGGATTTTCAACCTTTTCGATCCTCATTTTTCTCCTTCATGTCTTTCGCTAGCTTTTCTAACTTGATTTACACGGTTCTCAGTTATTTTGTAATCTCTTTTTGAGACGTTCTATTTCTTTCAACTCATTGAAAAAGAGAAACAATATATTAAAAATTTGCTGTAGACTATGAAGAATGAACCATCCTTTCACTACGTGAGGTTTATCCTTATTTTTTATTATTATTACGTCCCTCGCTCCACCTCACCCTATGTGCTTTCTTTCCAATGTGGGCAACCATTCTCTCTCTTGAGTCCTTTCTGATTTTTCCTGATTTCAGAAGAGACACTTGGCAGTGCACAAAGTTCGAAGCGAAAGAGATCTGCTCTGTAGGTTTGATTCACTCTGGCATTTTAAGCTCCCTCGTGGGAAATCA
>NW_011889397.1:153014-155876 GCF_000151845.1 Pteropus vampyrus
TTCCCCATTTATGCTATTTTTCTTTGGGTTAAATTCCTAAAATTATATTTACAGAGATAAATTTAAGACATTTTAAAGACTTTTATTACATATTTCCAAATGGCCTACCAGATAGATTATTAAAAATTTATGCTAAAAGTTCAAAAGAACTTTTGGTCACATATCATTTTCGACATTTGTTATTTTTCACTGTTATATTTTTCAATCTCATCATGAGATTTTATGCAGTTTTTAAATATAAGCATTGTTTGGTTTTTAGTGAATTTAAACATTTTTATGTTTACAGGCTCTGTAAATGCAATTGTAAACATTCTCTTTTTATTAGCCTGGGCATTGTTTTATTTTACTAATAATTTCCTGTCAATTGTTAGAGTTCTTTATGTTATATTGGATATATACGTCTATGTGTTAAAAGCTGGTCTCCGCATATTTATCGTGTACATTTCATTCATATAGTACAGAAGCTTTTTACTCGTAAAATCTGTAAGTATTTTTTTTTTTCAATTTAAAAACAATTTCCAACCCCCCCCGAAAGAAAAAACCGTAAGGCCGGGGGGAAAACGCAACCCCCCCGGGGGCCCTAAACGAATGGAAAAAAAAAAAAAGATGTTAATTTAGATAAGCACAGATGTGACGACATAGTTATCAACCTTGCTACATGCTGTGGACTATCAGAGGTTAGGATCCGCGGGTTTCCCATGAGAACAGATCTATGAAGCGGGTTTAGGTGGCGATGTCTCAGCTGAAGCATGACTTGGTACACGTGGCAGGGAGCAGTGGGTTTGGGGACGGAAGGACAGAGCCGGACGGGTCCGGTAGCAGTAGAAGGTGGCTTCCTGTGTCAGCCCCATGTGTCGAGCCAAGCTGAGAACGTACGTCTACACCCCGAAGTTCTATCGACATTTGTCCGCGGTTTACCATCCATATCTTTATTTCCTTTTTCATCTTTCGTCAGTCTGAACTCTACCTGACGTGGTGCGTGAGCTGGGGATCCAGTTACCTGGCGGGGATCTGTGCGGATCCTGGCTTTTCTCACCGCCTGGTGAGCTCGCCCTGTCCATATTAAAACACGGCATTATCGAATGTTCGATTCTAATAACTGCTTTCACCTCACGTGCCTGGAAAATAATGTCAGAGGAGCAAGAATTGACATAGGAACAGAAACAATGCCTGTAATTTTAATCGTAAAATGCAGAACTGGGCCTTATTTAACAGAGGCCGTGGTATTCTCGGTGAACATGTGGCTAGAAGATAAATAGAACATCTGTACTGTTCTCCTCGTTCTAGGATCTTAATGGATCTCTACGTGCTCAGGAAACAGAAGAAACATTATCTGCCTCCCCCAAGGTGAGGTCTTGCTGCTGGGTGTCCATTTGGTAGAGCGTCTCCTGTCTCTACCTTTCTCCTTCGTGCTGAATAGCTAGTAGCATCCCTTTTGAGATAATCCCATTAATATGTCCATCTCGAGAAGGGAACACCGCACGTCCTCGAAGCAGACCAGGCTCTTATAAACAGCACAGAGGCAGCACTGACGTTAAAGCTACGCATCGTGAGGTGTTGCTGGCTCACGCAAAAGCACCTGTTTCGCAGCGGTCACTGCCGAGTGAGGAAGGGGGAAGCCGTACCTGGGAGGAGGAATTCGCGACAGTTGAGACTGGGAAAGAGGTCGATGTAGAGCAGGCATAACGGCCGGCTCCGAATGCATCAGACAGGAAGCAGCGCAGGACAGACGACCAGAGGAAAATTCGAGCAAGAGACTCTACAAGGTCCTTCGCCGAAGAGAATCTCGGCATGCCCAGGAGACACAAGGAAAAGGCTCCAGACTTATTAGCAACTCGGGGAATGCGAACGAGAACCACAGAGCAACACTGTCACACGCTCACGAGAATGTGCAAACACCATACTGAACGTTGCAAGGATCGGGGGTGCCGCTCGCTACCCAGTGGGGCCTCTTGTAATGATCAGGGTGCATGGATTCTGTGATGTCCAGGATGGTAGCCCCTCGCCGTGTGAGGCCACTCAGTATGTGACACATGGCTGTGAAGATCGAGGAGCTCAACTTTCAATGTCATCCCATTGTCCTTAAAGTTACGTGAGCGTCTGGTGGCTACCGTATTGGATGACACAGATACAGAGCATGTAGGGAAATGTGCGCACACTGTTGGTGGGAATGTTGATTAGAACGAGCTTTTAAAAAAGTATACGCCGTTGTCTGCTCCAGCGCAACATCCACACCCCCTGGGGCCCTCCATTTCACTTTAAGGCAAATATGAAAAATTGTGCTCGCTAGCATTGCACAGCCAAGAAAGCGAAACCCGTCGACTCTCTGTCAATGGTGCAATCGATCGATAGATGATGATATTTTCATGCACTGGAGTACCACCATGCAACGAGAATGAACTAGCGGCTACCGCACGTGGCAGCATTGGCGAATCTCACAAATGTAAGAAGCCAGTTGCAAAAGAATAAATATTCTATGTCTCTATTCTTATAGATATCTAAAGGAGCCTAAGACAATGTGCTGTGAAAAGTCACGAAGGTGGGAGTGGGGTGTCTGGGATTAGCTGTGGGGAGGATCTGCTCACAATAACTTTTTTCCCCCCAGGGAGATCCAAGCGCAAGTGTATTTACTTGTGATAATTCAAGTTTCGTATGTACGATCTGTTCCCTTCGGTGTGCGGACGCTGTCGTTCAATATAATCAGTGAATACAAAGCAAAGAATGGCCCAATCATGAGACGCTGACAACAAGGCGTATGGTGCCTCAAGGTCCCAAGACGTGAACATCAACATGCACAGTTGTACAAAAGTCCTCGGGACCCCTGGCCTCGTTTGATTTGTATCCATGTTCTGCTTTACGCAT
>NW_011889397.1:155926-158891 GCF_000151845.1 Pteropus vampyrus
GGAACCGTTTATTCTGGTGGAGGATGGACCCTCAGCACCTCCGCCCCCCGGGGCTGCATGCACCTGAGCCAGGAAGCTGCTCGCTTAATGGTCTGAATCGCCATCTTTTCTTGCTTTCTTTGAAAGTGATGTTTTCTTCTGCTTCCTTTTTGAGAAAGGGACTGAAATTTTTTTAAAAAAAAAGTCTTTATCATATTTGACAGGAACGTTGGATAGCTTTAACTGAAATTACTCATCTGAGAAAAAATTCTGGAAAAGCTTAACTTTTCGCCCCTGGAGATCATTTTAAACATGTTTCAAACATTTAAATTAGGTGTAGTGACAAGCGCCAGCCACAAGCCTGTGGCTGTCCTGTAGGCAGGTGCGTGGATGAATAAGATCATGCCCATTACTCTCTTACCGTTTACTACCCCAATTGGAAAGGTGTCCTCTCCACAAATTCCAATATCCCTTATTTCTAGCAGAATTAGCTTCGAAAGCCAATTTGCCATTCCAGGCACAAAACATCTTTCTTTGTTTAAAACAGAATTGATTCCTTCTTGAAGTTAAATAAGGAAATCCATGTCCAATCTTTGCTCAACTCTACGTCAGGCTCATTTTTCAAGTGACCGTCCTTTCTCATTTTAGATCTAATATACATCATTTTCCAATCATTTCTCTATGTTATGTACTTGATCCTCTTGAATGGAGTCTTTAATTTGTATTTGTGATATGTTTTTTTCTCCTGGGTATAGAGAACATATGTTAGCATTAAGGTTGCTTGGAACTTAGCGCTGAACTCAAAGTGCATCAGATAGTTAATAAATGTTGATGCACATGATAGAGTTTTGCTGAAGTCCCAAGAAGTCTCAACGTCCAATCTGGGACAAGGGAAGAGTCACCTTCCAGACACATTTTTATCTCCCAATTAAAAGTCTCAGCAGCTGACATTATTTGTCTAGAAAAAAATAATTATATTGATTTGAGTTACTTAATAGTCATGTAAGCACCAATGTCTTCTGGTAGAAAATGAAGCAATTACAATGATTATCGATCATTACGAATGACAATATAAATGCATATTTCCAAGGGGAAGAGTTTTACATATTTCATCAATGTGCCTAATCATTAAACTGAACCTTGTCTACTGATAAACGATGCCTAAATAATGCAGATTTAAACACACTGTATTGTTTGGGAAATTGAATAAATGTTGAATTTGATTTTTTAAATTGAAGGAAAACATTCCAATGAAAGAAAATGTCCAGTTACTCTCTAAATTCCTCAGGCATAGCTAAAAATACGGTGAAAACGAAACAGCATGTTGTTCTCAGAGCTGAGCTGAGTCTGGCAGAGATTCAGGGAAAGAGAGCTGCTCAATTTAAAAATGCACAACTCCATCGTTTAGAATTTTCCCTAAAGACATAATCAGACTTGCAGAAAGATTTATGTATGAGGATGCTTACAATTTCGTGCCTAGATGTGAAAACCAGAAACAAGGGTAAATGCTCAACGAAATTAAATCCATGGCCGATGTTTTGTGGTTCTCTCTAGCTGTCAAAATTCAGATTAACAAAAACGTATCACGTTGGAAATTTTCGAAAATGTAGCCTTATACTTTTAAAGTGGAGTGCGAAATTATATACACGGTATGATCCTAGTTTTGAAAATGCTTCATGAAATGCACATATCATACATCATATACAAAATTATATAAGTAATTTATGTAAATAATTTAAACCTTTGCCAAAATACGGACAGTGTTCATCTTAGAGAAGCAGATTCTCATCAAAGAGTCCGTTATTCCTTTTTACTTTTTGACATTTTCCAAAAAGTTTTGCAGTAAAACCACATTTCTCGTTTAAGTGGAAGACAAAACCAATGTGTGTGATAAATAAAACACACCCGACTGTCCTTCTTGAAGTGTAAGTGTGAAGATCCTGCAAACACTGTTGGCCAGGTCCGAGCGCCAGGTCCCAGCAGCACACATCACCACCCTCAGGGACGGAAAACGTGGTAGGAAAACAGGATTGCGTAAGGGACCTATCATCACTGGGTTTCTCTGATGTGTTGGACTTCGGAAGACTTTGAGGGGCTTGCATTTTCTATGATACGAGGTCGGCCAGCTAGAAAGCCGTTAGCCTGATCTTTACTTGGACCGCTTCGTGCCTTGTCCTTGGAAAGCTGGCTGACTCCTGAGAGCCGAGGATGCAACTGGCACGCGAGAGACAGGGCCCGGCTCCCCTGTTCCAGGCTCTGGTCCCACAAGGAGGTTGTGTCCTGTGCACTTCAGTCCAGTTCGGCAGACGTGGAGGTAGGTGGTGACCGGGGCACAGGGGAGGACACAGGACAGAACACGGGGCCGGGGCTCCCCTCATGGCATGCCACATGTATCATGACCTGGCAGACAGTTCAGGATTCGGAGAAGCTATGAAACATAACGTACAGACATACCAAGCACGCTCCCCATGCGGTTCCTAGACAGACCCTTCCGTGTATGGATTATGAGGCCAGCGAACCCGCAAAGCAAGGGATGACCCAACGGGGTGACAGAACATTCTGGAAGGGTCTCAGTCTACACAGTGATTTTATTTCTGTGAAGAAAACGCTGCACAACACAGCTGAATTAAAAGTAATGGGTTTTGTTTTTTTTAAGATGCTTGTTATAAATGTGTGTGTTTTTTTTTTAGAATATCAATTCACAGGCAATAGAGAGGCATCCGATTTGTTTCCATATTTGTACATTCTTATCAATTAAAGTTGATCAATACAAACATAATTTCTCTTAAATTTGTCTCGGTACAGGGAGGCACTATACATGTTTAGGATTTTTGAGGTAAATGTAGGAAAAAAGGCAGGAGGGGAGGGATAATTCTTGGAATGACTGCTGATACTGTTATCTAAAAATGCCGATGATATAATTCGTACAATTTTCATTTTACTGACAAGTAGACTCAGAATTTTAAAAAAAATTCTGAATTTAAAT
>NW_011889397.1:164145-170013 GCF_000151845.1 Pteropus vampyrus
CTTGACTTCATAACGCTTTATTTTATTTATCCCGAAACCACACGGACCGTCTGCGACGAGGTCTGCATCGTCGCAGGTTCTGGGCGAAGACGTTTTACACGGAGCCGGTGTCTTTGAAGAAATCGTGACGATGTCCAGTGCACCGTCAGGATGAGGAGTCGCCGGGTGCCGTTCCAGCCCCGTCATTTCCATTCGTCCTCTGCGAAAAATGCCGCCCTCTGAAAAGCACGGTCGTTTTTTTAACTCCGTCACGTCCGCCATCGAAAACAAGACCCGATGAATGGATAAAGTTAATCATGCTCAGCCCACCCCACCCTCGCCCCCGACTTTTACTAAGTCCCGCCCGATTTGGCGTAAACAGAGGCAGGCGGTCCTATCAGACCGTCGGAAATGGGATTCTAACAGCATCAGAAGCAGGAGCAAAGCAAACCCTTCCAGACACACGCATCGGAACACGGCGGTCCCATCGCACCATGCGATCCCCGTCCACGTCCACGTAGGTGTGAGCTTCTCTTTGAGTCTTTGTGTCCTGTGTCATCACCCGCCACCCCCCAAGCAGCCCAATGCCCATGGGAAAGCAGATGCCACCTGCGGCTCGGCGGAGTACCTGACGGCAGCAGAGGCCAATCTCGTCACCTCGCTGCTGCTGCCCAGCTCCGAAACTGGGCGGGTGATGTCGTCCTTGCTAATGATGCGGGGTGGGGTGACTTTGCAAGATGTCGGGGGTAAGTATCAGCACAGGAAGAGAGGGTCTGTCTCCTTCCACGTCACATCCGTGTCCTGAGGTCAAGCAGAGACCGCACAGAAGTCCTGCTACCAGGCTGGCGAAAACCAGCGTCCAGGACAGCATCGCAGGAAGAGAGAAGGTGTCCGGATTCTCAATGGCCCCACTGAGAGACTCGATTCTCGTACCCGAAGGCCAACTTCCTCCTTGGCTTCCTGTGAGCTAAAGTCTGGACCCAGCCGATGCCCTGGTCGGATCCGGCACCCCGATGGGAACTAAATGAGAGCGTTTGGTGAGCGCCGAGCAAATCCAGGACCTACCCCTCGTCACGCTGCGATGGTTGCGAATGGAAGATCTCCTTCATAATAACGTCGGATCTATTTATGTCTTAAAAGTATTGTTAAATCATGGGCAGAGAATTCAAACAAGTCCAAAATAGTCCCATGCCAAGGCCACAGATGCCCACAAGACCCACCTAGACCCATCTGATTGGCACGGCAGGTGGACCGGATGACAGGCTGTGACACATTCCAGCACAACTGCCAACCGGCAAACCGGCCTGGCCGAAAGCGAAGGCGATTGGAATAGGTGGCCGACAACTCATTTTTAAAAAGCGAATGTTTCTCTATGACGTACCAATGTGTATTCAGTACAAAATCTAAGGAACGAAAGTTTCATCTGTTCACTCTGGATCAACCCTCGAAACAAAGCGGTTCGACCAGATAGGACTTTTTTTTTTTCAAATGAAGAGTGTGACTCTGAATTCAAACAAGACAGAAAATGCGTACTTAGAACAGTTTCGGAAGGAGAATCCATTCACCTCATTTCGTATAATCTGGGAGTAACCGCCATATCCCCTATTTAAGGTACTGTGTGAGGTCCTGGAAAATCACAGGTGACCCAAGTCACAGGTTCTGGTCATGAGTGAAGACCAGCTGGGACGACCAACCCGAGAAGAACAGAGCTCACGCGTAGCTGGAAACCTTTCTGGGCACGTGGACCTTGGTGACGTGGCACCAGCAAAGTGGTCTTCATCGCTAAAACCAGACTGTCGGAATGAAAGCAGTCGAGTCTGCTGAGTGCAGAGCAGCTCGCGTTGACTCCCGAAGCTCAGAGCGAATTCACATCCTCTCCTTCGGCCACGCAATGAATGTTCGTGTCCCCCTGCAATTCACAAGTTAAAGCCCTAACCCCTCAACGTGACGGTGGTTAAAACTCAAGGACAATGACCAAGTAACCAAATAGGCCTAGCTCAAGGCTTACGGAAGACGAGGAGATTATTTCGGCGGGGGTCACCGGGGAGGTTCACGGGAGGAGCAAACAAACGGGGTGTCCCCCCAACGGGGGACATGCAAAGCAACTGGAGTGGACAGTTTGCACCTTTCCCATCGGGCTGACCCGCCCATTGGCCCTTCCACTCAACGCGGACCTTCGAATCCTCCCGTTTTTAATTTACCTTGCACGGAGCCCAGTACGGCATGCCCGTCCTTGAAATAATGAAATGCAGCCCAGTTTATTCAAGGTCGTGAGAAGTCCTTGAATAATTCCAGGAGTTTTCAAGTGCATAAGGGATCCTGAAAAACAGATGTAGGGGTCATCTGGCAATTCTGGCACATGGGGTGATGCTTGTGGGCGGGAACGTGGCATTCCGAAGCCGGAAGAACATACACGCAGGGACGTGCCGACAGGTGGGCGATTGAAGACCGGCCAAAAAAAAGTCTTCAAACCGTTTGTTGATAGTTTTCTTGTTATAACCTGGTCAGTCTGAATAATCCAGAAGGTTGGACAGATTTTGCACGGTGTGAAATCAGCAGAAGGAGAAACAAGGTAAAGACCGAATTAAAATCATTCCCATTGCACTTAGAGGCAGCCGGTCTAATCACACTGCTGAGACCACCCGCTTAACGGCTAATAATATTTACTTCTCACAGTTTGTCCGTGCGGGTCCAGACAGGGATGTGCAGTGGCGCTGTTTAGCTGGCAGCATGCCTACCCGGTCATCTGCAGCCGCACAGGCCACCGATGTCTACACCACTCGTCATTGCCACGCGATCTCAAATCTTATCAAGAACGTGCTCACGGTTGGGTTCAAGTAGCTCTGTCGTGTCCCTCACGGGGCGTAGACTACTGATCTCCCACCCGAAGCCGATTGGCAGGGAGCAAAATTAAGGTGCGCTTATTAAACCAGGAAGAAAAGGACAGTGGCCGTGGAGAAATGACGATTCCTGGGAATTCTACGCAATAGACTAAAACTGAGGAACACGAGGAACGGACACTGGAAAGGCCGGGGCGAAACTGGATTTTTTTTTTGGCCGACGCTAGGGCACTTCGCTCGGGAAAACAAAAGGACCCATTTACACACCTGAGCACACGGATCCATTCCGAGAGAGCGAAAATAACACCTTGCCTATACTCCGGATGCAAGCGAGAAGGAAAAATGAGTTTAAAAGGTCTCCAGGCAACGGAACACAGAACGTAAAATCCCTCACAACGGCCCCTCTGGGAGAGCATTTCCGTCACCTCGAAAACCTGTTTGGGACATCGGTGACCGGCGACCCCACCTGGCCTGCCAGGTAGGTGACAAAACTGGATGTTTTTTTTTTTTTTTTAAAAAAACAGACCTGGAAAAGCACTGACGATGTGAAGCTCGGCAGGGAATGGTCGAGTCCGGGTTTTAGAGAATTCGCCTGTGACCACTGAGGACAATGGCTTTCAGGGGGAAAAGGCAAGAAGCAGAGAGGTCAGCCAGGAGGAGGTGTCTGCTCTACGGGAGAAAAAGAAATTTCATTCTTAAAGGAAAACTGATCCCCCTACTCACACTTCTGACACCACATGGGTAGGTTTTCCACCCAAAGCGATCCCGTAGTTTGCTGTGGGCACCAGCCGGGTGTCTGCCCCATCTACATCAGCTCTGACGCCCCCAGAAGTAGTCAGTGCAGTGCCCTCCCTTGTGAAGAGCTCTGTCCCCCAACACTGTCCCCATGTCACATGCTAACCACAAGTCACAGGCCCCAAGGTCACCTGCACTTCTGTCCAGCTCAGCTACAAACCGGGGTCCCTCCAGGGCCCTCCTCAGATTCAGAAATATGCTGTAACATCTCACGAGACTCAGGAGACACCTCACTTAGTATCACCCGTTTATCATGAGGGACACAGACACACAGCCGGAGGGGAGGGACGTGGGGAGGGGTCCCGGAGGGTACCGAGAGCAGGACAGTCTGCCGCCACAGAGGTCAGGGCACACCACCCTCCCGAGTTGTGATGCGTTCGGCATCCCCAAAGCCCTCTGAACCCGTTCATTTCGGGTTTTTTTTTTTATGGAGGTTCTATTAGGCATGTTTGGTTAAATCTCTGACCATTTATGATCAATGAATTCTCCAGCCTCTCCCCCGCTCCCTGCAGTCAGGGGCGGGGCAGAAAGAGGCCCCACCCCCCATTGTTGTTGGTTCCTTGGCAACCAGCCCTCATATTCCAAGAGTCAATTCATTAGCATAAGCTCAGGTGTGGTTGAAAGCAGCTTGTTATAGATAACGAAAGATGTTATTCTCACAGTGATCACCCAGGAAATGAGTAGGATTTTAGATGCCCCGTGCCAGGGCCCCGGCAGACCACCCTGAATGACAATGGGCCCTAACGCCAATAATATGTGCCCTTGAAGAGATGACACACAGCAGAAGCCATGTGGAGATGCAGGCGGAGATGGCAGCGACTGTGGCCACCACCCCAGGGACGCCTGGAGTCCCCAGAAGCTGGAAGAGGCAGGAAGGACCGTCCTTGGTCTCCGGGACTGGGAAAGAATGAATCCTTTTGTTTTAAGCGCCCCCCTTGCCAGCCCCGTTTGGGTAACTTGTTAGGACAGGCCTAGGACACTTCCACAGCCCTGTAGCATACTCAACATCTCCCCTGTTTCAGGGGTTCTACATGTTTACCTTTGATTCAGATCATTAATAAAAGCTGCGTCCCCAACCTTTCTGGCACCAGGGACCGGTGCTCCCATGAGCATCTAATGCCTGATGGCCCGAGGTGGAGCTGAAGCCGTGATGCTGGCGCTGGGGAGCGGCTGCAGACACAGCTGAAGCTTCGCTCGCTCACCTCCTGCTTTGCCGCCCGGTTCCCAACAGGCCACGGACCGGTACCGGTATTAGTAATCAATGAAGGGTGGAAATCCAGATGCCACCATCCAGGTGGGGGAGATTTGGGAAGAGTGAGCCCTTGTCAGCACATCTGAAACGCCAGCACAGCGACCGGACCACTCTGCCCGACACCTGCCGATAAGCCCGGGGTAAAGGTGAACGGCAGGTCAGCTTAGCTCACGAGAGCCTTTCTGTGCATGAGCAAACTGCACAGGTACCTCTGACATCGACCTGCTGATACAGTCCTCGTTCGTCTTCAAACAAGAGGGATTTTAAAATTAATTTTAATAAAGAGAGAAATAACCTCTAATATTAAATTCTAAGAAGAAATAATGGGTGTGACGGGAACATCGGGAAAGAAGCCAACGTTGGTTTTATTCTTTTCTTAAATTTTAGATTATTTTAAGTGCATGTAAAATATTTTGAAATGCCAGGATGTGGATAATTAAACAATATAGATTTAGAAATGTCTTCATGGAATGAATTACTATGACTTAGGGGCCCCAAATATAGAATTATTTGACTCTTTTGAATATAATTATTTAAACTGAGAAATATTCCAGAACTGTCATTTTTGAGGGTTACCCTCCCCGCCCCCACCCCCAGAATCTGCCTTTGAGGACACCGATTTTAAGCTGCTTATTAAGAAACAGACTCAGGAAGAACTTTGGACCCGCCCCCTTACCTGCCTGAAGGAAGGTGGGACACCTGCTTAACGGAGGCGGCATCACTTAGCGTCACGGCAGGACGGCAGGCGGAGAGGAACATGGCAGAGCCCGTTTGCTGGACTCGCCTCCGGGTTCCATTGTGTCCCAGCAAGAATTTATCACGCATCTGCTCTTTCGTGGCTACCTGCGAGGGACCTGCTTCTCCTCTGAAGCCCCAGACCCTGATCCAACTCCCATCAGTGCCGAGTGACGTAAACCCCAACTGCCGACGCGTCCCCCAGCCTCAGGCTCTGACGGCAGCCCCGTGTAACATCCGTCATAAAACCTGGACATCTTCTCTCCT
>NW_011889397.1:171683-180414 GCF_000151845.1 Pteropus vampyrus
TTTAAAATTAATTTTAATAAAGAGAGAAATAACCTCTAATATTAAATTCTAAGAAGAAATAATGGGTGTGACGGGAACATCGGGAAAGAAGCCAATGTTGGTTTTATTCTTTTCTTAAATTTTAGATTATTTAAAGTGCATGTAAAATATTTCGAAATGCCAGGATGTCGATAATTAAACAATATAAATTTAGAAATGTCTTCATGGAATGAATTATTATGACTTAGGGGCCCCAAATATAGAATTATTTGACTCTTTCGAATATAATTATTTAAACTGAGAAATATTCCAGAACTGTCATTTTTGAGGGTTACCCTCCCCGCCCCCACCCCCAGAATCTGCCTTTGGGGACACCGATTTTAAGCTGCTTATTAAGAAACAGACTCAGGAAGAACTTTGGACCCGCCCCCTTACCTGCCTGAAGGAATTCAGATGGGACACCTGCTTAAAGGAGGCGGCATCACTTAGAAACACAGGACGGCAGGCGGAGAGGAACATGGCAGAGCCCGTTTGCTGGACTCGCCTCCGGGTTCCATTGCGTCCCAGCAAGAATTTATCACGCATCTGCTCTTTCGTGGCTACCTGCGAGGGACCTGCTTCTCCTCTGAAGCCCCAGACCCTGATCCAACTCCCATCAGTGCCGAGTGACGTAAACCCCAACTGCCGACACGTCCCCCAGCCTCAGGCTCTGACGGCAGCCCCGTGTAACATCCGTCATAAAATCTGGACATCTTCTCTCGTTGATGTGTCTCATCTTAATTTGATTATTGACCCAGCCAGAAGAATTCAGAAAGAAGGGAGGAAAATTATTTTTTGACTTAACCCTCATTCTCAAAGTGTGGTACTCGGACCATCGGCATGTCCCCCCCGCCCCCCGTTGGAGGGAACTTGTTAAAAATACAGATGTGTGGGCACTACCCCGAATCTGCTGACTCAGACACTCTGGGGTGGGGCATCTGGGTTCTAACAAGCCCTTCTGGGGACGTCCACGCAAACCTTTGCTAGAACACGGCTGAAATGCAAACCCTCACTCTTCTACCTCTGTGAGCACTTTTACAGAGACTATGACAATTGTAGAAAAAATTAATTTTGCCTCTCAGGAAACACATCTCCTTCAGATAGTGTATGAAAGATGCTGGCAATTTGGAAATCTGCATTTTATTATGAAAACGTGATCACACCACGCAAATGAAGCATTTACTGGAGAACAAGACAGGCTGGCAGCGCAATCAGGCAGCTGGTGAGTTGAACTTGGCCAACACCTGTGTGAGGGCCTCCTTGCTGGGGGCTGCCCCGTGAAGGGCCCGGAACCGATGCTGGTGGTCTCCCCGGCTAGAAGCAGATGGAGCAGCAGCCTTTAACGGGCTGCCCATCATCTGCCCTCCAGGAGTCATGACAGTCAGCCGGGGGATGATGCCAGCTCCCTCCCAGAGCCCCACCCTGGGAGCTGCAGAGCCCAGCTTGCCCGCTGAAGGTCCACAAGGCTGGAGAGGCACAGAAAACAGGGTACATTTATTCTCTATTCTGTCTTGCCGCGGGAGAGAGTGATTCTGTAGGCTCCATGTGCCCATTTCAGAAGCTTATTTAGGTTTCGTAAACGCTTCGCAGACCCAGCTGTGTGCGTTACATAAAACCTGTTGGGTTTATTGCTGATGACAGGCACAGCGCTAGTCAAAACCATGCACGTGGAATTACATTATCCCTTTGATAATGACGAGATGGCAATTGGGGGACGAAATCTGTTTTCTCATCCGGTTATGCTACATCCAACAGCTCTGTCTTCCTCTTTTGCTCACGGGGAGATCATACAGGATGTTTGCATGCGTGTGTTTAGGGAGTAATTCCAAGCATGGCAGTCACATAAACGGCAGGCGAACGAAACTTCGATTTACTTTTCAGAGTGTAAGAGGGTATTGAAAATACGCATTACATTGTTCCAGGTCATGGAAATTCAAAAGCGAAATCTTTTCTTTGATTTAATTATGATAAAGAGAAAAGGAAGGAAACCTTGGAAATTTTGAATATTGGCACTTAGTTTTAAAAAAAAAACCATAAAATTATATTTTCTTGAAATCTATAAATAATAGATATAGCTCTCTCTCTCACGCACACACTATCTACTTTATATAATTTAATATAATTTATATAATTTAATTTATATACCTACAGATAACAAGAACTATTGCTCTGGGTGTGGTATTTATAATGGAATACATGTGATTTTGACCATTCTCGACATTCTTATTCTGAAAAAGGATGTCAATCGGAAACAAATTACATGTACGCATCTTTATACACTCTTCAGCTACGCAATCGAAATGAGAATATTTCCAGCGAGATTAAAAATAATAAAACTGTGTAATTTGAGAGCTGGAGAAGAATTTTTAAATGTATATGAAAACACAGTGACAGTCAGGGTAGACGCCATCCTCTCCCAGAACGTGACTTCAAAGAGCGAAGAGAGAACCTGCCTCGGGGAGGGGGAATGACAATTCTGGAAATTCAAGCGATTCCCAGGGTGAGTCTTTCGGGGTTATGAACTGTGACTGCCCCTTAACTGCAATGTCCTCTTGGTCTCTGGGGTGTCACTGGAGTGCGCTAGACATGTATCCGGGACAGAAAGAGCCAATTGATGGATGGACAGCCAAAGTGCACAGAGCGAGACCTTTGTCCTCCTTCACAGGTTAAGTGTGGCTTCTTAAAGCTGAGGCTCTTCCTACCTCTAGAATTCGGTATGCATTTTTTAAGCCCGAAGATACTCTTTTATCTACTCTTAGAATTCAGTCACCACGACAAATGCCGTATATGAAAACCCTACCAATAACATCATACTCAACAATGAGAAAGTTGAGCTTTTCCTCCAGGAACAAACTCTAGCCACAGCAATCGATAAGAAATAAAGGCATCCAAACTAGAAAGGAAGAAGTAAAACTTCTATTCGCAGATGACATCATGTAAGTCGAAATCCCTAACGACTCAACAACCACAAATAAACTTCTTGGAACTAATAAACAAATTCATTAAAGTTGCAGGCTAACAAAATTAATGCGCAAAAAAAAAAAAAATCAGTGGCATTTCTATATGCACTAATAAGCTATCCGAAGAAGAAATTATGAAAGCAATCTCATTTGAAATAGCAACAAGAACGATAAAGTACTTAGGAATAAATTAGCCAAAGAGGTGACAAATTTGTACACAGAAAGTTATCCAATATTGATGAAGGAAATTATAAAGACGGTACACAGAAATGGAAAGACATTTATGTTTGTGGATTGGAAGAATTAATATTATAAAAGTGTCTGTAGTACCCAGTGAGCTACAAAGTTAATGCAATCTCTTTCAAAATTTCAATGGGATTCTTTACAGAAATAGGGGGGGAAAAATCTTAAAATTATATACAACCACAAAGATCCTGAGTGGCCAAAGCAATCTTTCCCTAGGAGAAGTGTAAAGGGAAAAGACACATAAATTCGGAGCCAGCCATGAAAGCTCCTTTTGTTATTCCAGAGACACTAAAAACGGGTCCAACTCACTCTTCCAACAAGCCCTTTTGTGAAACATGCTTCAGGATGTTTTAGGATGGCCTGAAGGGACCCTTTAAAAGCCAGCATTTCAAACTTGATCTAGCCAAGGTATTTGAGGTGACGCATGACCAATAAAAAAGCATTTCCATCCAGGAGAAAAAAAATAAACAAATTGAAGATTCTGCAGAAAATAGAATTGTTTGTAATCCAAACACCCTGAAGGATGTCAAATGTTTGGGGGGGGGTCTCTTTCTTTTTTCTTTTTTTCGCTCCACGTTTTCAAATGAATCGGTCTGAATAATGTGTAACATGCCAATAAAATACTACCAGAAGTCTATCATTTCTTCAGATAAATTTGCAGCATTGAGTGAGGTTAGCATCGAACCCTCCATTATTCGAAATACACTCGGTGAAGACAAGGGAAAGAGCGAGAGAAACATTCTGAGACAAATTTCTCCCATCCCACAAAATGGAAAAGAATTAGGATTTCGGAATTTTGTTCGTCCCACTTTTTATGTTAAAAATATACGTTGACCTAGCACACTGCATTTATCGCTGAGGAACTCATATAAAATCATTCCAATTTCACTGATTTCACTTTTCGGAGATGCGTGTGTGTGTATATGTGGCATATGTATATGACATGTATTATCCGCGACGATTCTTAAGAACTCCTGGAGGTGTTATTAAGTAGAAGCACAGGCAAAGACAACCACGTGTCTGTGTAAATCACGGAACGGCCGCCCAGGGAGAAATCAAACACTCCCACCTCTCCGCACCCTTTATACGCGAATATCTGCGTAACATGTATGTAGATGACGTCTTACAGTTCCACGTGCTATACCTGCATGATGTCATATATTTCTAAATATGTGTATCTACCTATGTCTCTATCCGTATCCACGTTAGGTAGTTAGGTATCAGGACAGAGGAACAAAGAAAGGCTTAAAGGCCCAGCCCAGACAACACCCCTTTTGTGCTTAAAGAATCCCTCCTGTGTCCTCCCAGTCAAGGACGGGAGGGCCGTAACCTATAGCTGGTTTAGTCCCGCCACAGACACCTGTGCAGAAGGTAGTATCCTGACCTGGCCACAACCTGGGCAGGTTTCTGTCATCGTTGTAATATCATGCCTATTCCCAGAAGTTCACGAGTCTAATTACAGCAGACTGAGTGGTGGGGGGCGCCTGCGCAGTAGGCAGGGTGTTCTGTGGCAGGCAACTGTCAATCGGAAGGACCTCAGGTCCTAGGAGCGCCTTTGGAACACCTGTCCCCGGCCCTAATTCGACATGGACATCCTCACTTGTGGCGATCACAGCCCTCTCGGCTGAGAACCCGCTCCTGCTTTGCGGCCACCTCTCCCAAACGCCACAGGGCTGCACCCGGCCTTGGCGTGGCCCATGTCCTTATAAAATAGACTTTAAATAAATCTTACCCCGCACAAGTGTCACTGAGTTGGAATTCACTTCTTCGTCAGCGGTGAGAACAGAGACTGGCGAGTAACGCGGCCTCCGACCGCCCCAAGTCACAGTTTCGGGGTGCGGCGAGTCGCGTACGGTGCTGGAAGCTCTAAGGTGGCCGCTTGTCGTGTGTTCCTGAGGTTGAGGGCGCCGGCAAGTCCCTTCCCAGCGCTGGCGCAGCGGAAACAGCCCGGAGCCCTCTGCGGTTCGCCAGGCGCGAGGCCCCGGGACGCGGGCGCAAAGGGGTCCTCGCCTTTGGGCACGCGGACTGGACACCCAGCAGCGCGCGCTTTCGAGCCGTCTCCGTGTCCTTCCCTCGGCGTCCCCCTCTCGGTCCCTCTGTGGGTCGCCGTCGGTGGCGGAGTCAACACCCTCTTCTCCATCAGCGGATGGATGGACGCGGCGCGCCCCGGTCCCTGTCTGTCAAATTAAACCAGTTTCTTAGGAGTATCCACAGATTCCTCCAAAAATGAACCAGAAACTGTGACCTGCCACTGGGAAATAGATATGTCTGTAAATTGAATTCCCGTCTGTCTCTGGGGCGCACGCGCTTCTCCGCGGATCAGCTGCGGGAAGCAGGTGGCGCCGGGCGCGGCGCGCGCAAGGCGCAGGTGCGCACCCTGGGGGGGGGCGGACGCGCGCGCGCGCGCTCCTGGACTTGACCTCGGCTCCCGCTGCCTTCTCCACTTGAGTCTCCTTGTTCCCTACATCCCCGCTCGGCGCTTCCCATACTGGAAAGGGAGCTGCTCCCCTGGGGGTTCACACCCCGCTAGGACCTTAAGGTGCCTTCTGTGATGCCACCGAGGAAGCCAAGCCCTCTGATGCCAGGGCGCCCGCGTGCCGGGGGGCAGCGTCCGGGGATGCGCGGCTTCCTCTGCCTCCCCTGTTTCCTCTGTGTGCAGACCACGGCTGTCACCTCTCATCTTTGCCCCCACCCCTTGTCCCCCCAGAAAAACCTGCCACTTTAGACTGAGGCTCTGTGAAACTCGCCTTTTCCCGGCTGAGTTTTCCAGCTTATCACCTGCACTCATTTTTTATTTCTTCTGTATTAAAAATGCTAATCGCGGACTTCCACTTCTCACTTGCACTTAAAGGCCTTATAAGGTCTTTTTCCCCTAAGCCTCAGTAACTTTCGAGGTCTTGCAGATAGCCAGAAAGGAAAACGCAGCCACTACAGCCTAACGCGGAGCCAACTAGAGAGAAAAAGGGGCACTTTTAAAACGCAAGCGGCTGGACTCACAAGCCGCCCTAACCTCGCCTTTCCCCAAAGAGCGAGGAGTTACTTCTCTGCTTGCTTCCTAAATGCCATCAGACTGTTAAGGTCTGTAAGACTTAAGATACAAATTGACTGTTTCATGCTTCTCTCTGCTGAGTGAGACAATGTTTCTGAAAACTCCAGACTGCCATTGACACCATGAAAAAGTTTTCTGACTGGAAAACAAGAATTCTCTGCTCCATCAGAATAACCTTCTGTTTTAAATCAACAGCTGGGTACGTTGGCCTGAAATTAAACCAGTTTCTTAGGAGTCTCCACAGGTTCCTCCACAAATGAACCAGAAACTGTGACCTGTCACTAGGAAATAGATATGTCTGTAAATTGAACTCCCTGATCACTTGGGGGCCCTTCCCAGGGCCTTCCCTCTGTGTCCCACTCTCCCCATCTACGCATCCTCTCTGTCCATCATGGTCTCCCACACTCCACCTCGGAGAGGGCGACACGCTCCGTGGACTGCGGGGCTGGAGTCCCCCCTGCTCAGAGATCCGACGCTGTGCTACACCGCGGTCACCTGACAGCCGCTTTGCTCCCTCCCTAATTGGTCTTGCCGTCTACAATTTCTATCTCCTGTCCTACGCCAGAGACCCAGGCTACAGACCTTGTCGGACCAGGTGTTAAGGGCCCGGGCTCATGAGAAGGGAAGGAAGGATGGAAGCTAGACACGCCCAGATACGAACAGCCCTTCAAGGCCGAGTTCAGCCCAGGTCCACGGTGGCCCTGCTCCCAAGGCAGAAGTCATCGAAGTGCGTCATCTGCCACCAACCTGGTGGCCACTAGGGAAACAAGAGTCCCAACAAAGACAAGCCTCCCAAATCTGCTTGCTACGAGTGTCAGTGGTTAGGTCATTTGGCTGCCCTCTGCCCCAAGGGTCGAAGGACCTCGGGGTCAGAACCGCTACTGGCTTCCAAGTGGTTGCAGGAGACTGAGGAGGCCCCTCCAGTCGCCCCCATTACAAGAAGGCTCCATCACTGGGCTGGAACCGACAGCACACCTGCACGTGGCAGGCCCTACTCCACAGATGGGGGATCCTGGGACACATGCACGCAGTGGCCCATGCTGAAAGGGGGCCGGGCAAGTAAACCCCCCGCTTCACAGCTGCTCACCCCACCACGCTTTTCCATCACATGTGCCCCTGTTCTGAACATGCTCCCCAAACCAGGCGCTACCTGGTTTGCACAATGCGTCCACAGCCAGCTGCAGCCACTTTGGTCTCTCCGTGACACCTGCTGCTTTTCCTTTTCTTACTGGTCTCCTTCAGATGCCCTTTAGAAAAGAAGAAAATGTAGGGTATCCCCGTGAGTTTCAACCTTGAGACGTGTTTGTCCCCCGCTCCAGGGGACACTTGGCAATGTCTGGAGACATGTGTGGCTGTCACCGTGAGGGAGACGTGTCCCTAAGGCCCAGGGATGCTGCTCCCGAAGCAAAAGTGCCCGTGTCGGCCACAGGCAAGAAGGCGCCGAAGTCCAGCATCTCGGAGCCCAGGCTGAGAGCGTGTGTTGGGCTCCGACGATCAGAATTCTGTCATACAGTACAGAAAGTGTCAATGCGACCCCGAGCAAACACAGTCGCGTGTCACAGATCCAACAGGAACGTGGGCTTCTTGCAATTCCCAGAACGTTTAAAATATTTCTGTACACATTATTTCATTTTTTCGTTTTTGTTTTTTTTGGTTTCGTTTCATTTTCACCAACTTAAAAACAAAACAAAACAAAACAAAACCTCGATCATGTGCCAGGAGCCAAGGGCAGAAAGGGACGGCCACCTCTCCACAGCCTGCACGTCCAGCTGCACCTGGATGAGCTTGTGGTCTATAGTCCATCATCTAAACACTGGGAAACGCGTGACCCGGTTTATGCTTGTGACAAGTGACCTAAATCTAATGAAGCTGTCACATCGCCTAATCCGCTCCTACCCCCCGCTCCACTGCATTCTCTGTCTTTCCATTAGTCCCTCGCCTGGCAGAATCAACAGATGCCACTGAGCTATGAGAACCATCGTAACAGGGACGACTACCACCCATAAGGCTGCCGGCGTGTCGATTGGAATGGATGTCCCCGCCACGGAAACGCAGGAAGGTTTCATTCTTCACCTGCTTCTTCTCCAGGCGTGTTATGCAGCTGCATAGATATGTACTGCTCTACAGTAACGCGGGGCTCAGGTGTGTGGAAGGCACGCGCTCCTCCAGGCAAGGGCAGTACAGGTGCCTGACTGATGACTCGGTGCTGGGGTAAGGGCGGTGGCATTTTACGATTCCCCAGTATCATCCTTTACAGAATTCAGCACAGTCGGAAGTGATCTTTTGTTGCCTTGGAAAATCCCCACAATTGAGCACAGAATTTTAGCCTTAGCTAATCATGATTACCAAGAATGTGGTTTTAAAATCATGAGGCAGATGTCTATTATATATTATGTACGCAGAGAGTGCATGGGGTAGATTGGATATAGTTAGGTATAGATAAATAGATAAGTATAGT
>NW_011889397.1:180978-183857 GCF_000151845.1 Pteropus vampyrus
CCTCTCCACAGCCTGCACGTCCAGCTGCACCTGGATGAGCTTGTGGTCTATAGTCCATCATCTAAACACTGGGAAATGCGTGACCCGGTTTATGCTTGTGACAAGTGACCTAAATCTAATGAAGCTGTCACATCACCTAATCCGCTCCTACCCCCCGCTCCACTGCATTCTCTGTCTTTCCATTTGTCGCTCGCCTGGCAGAATCAACAGATGCCACTGAGCTATGAGAACAATCGTAACAGGGACGACTACCACCCATAAGGCTGCCGGCGTGTCGATTGGAATGGATGTCCTCGCCACGGAAACGCAGGAAGGTTTCATTCTTCACCTGCTTCTTCTCCAGGCGTGTTATGCAGCTGCATAGATATGTACCGCTCTACAGTAATGTGGGGCTCAGGTGTGTGGAAGGCACGCGCTCCTCCAGGCAAGGGCAGTACAGGTGCCTGACTGATGACTCGGTGCTGGGGTAAGGGCGGTGGCATTTTACGATTCCCCAGTATCATCCTTTACAGAATTCAGCACAGTCGGAAGTGATCTTTTGTTGCCTTGGAAAATCCCCACAATTGAGCACAGAATTTTAGACTTAGCTAATCATGATTACCAAGAATGTGGTTTTAAAATCATGAGGCAGATGTCTATTATATATTATGTACGCAGAGAGTGCATGGGGTAGATTGGATATAGTTAGGTATAGATAAATAGATAAGTATAGTCAGAGATAGAGAAATTATAGATTTAGGCATAGATAGATGACAGTTACAGAATAATAAAGAGAGATACTTATAGATAGATAGGTAGATATACATGACAGTTAGATAGGTAGATAGATATAAGGATGGGTGGGTAAATGCACAGGTAGAAGATAGAGAATAGATATATGGATGGATGGATGGATGAACAGATATGTAGGTAGGTAGATAGAGAAACGATAGATAGATAGATACATAGATACATAGATACATAGATGATAGATAATAAATAGTAATAGATAATAATGCAATGATAATGTAATGGAGAAGGTAAAGCAAAAATATGATATCGATGGAAATATAAAAAGCCAGAGAACATTAGGAAGCTGTGCTCTGATTAGCATTCTTTCAAAGGACACTATTTGAAACGTTCACGTCGACTTCAGCGTATCTAACGCACAGCAGTAATTGGCCGCCCTAAGAGCAAGGGCAGGCACTGCGAATCCCTAAGGCATCTCCTGAGTTGTCACAGAAATATTAAATTATGAATTCACTTGGGAAAAAAGGGATTCCTATCAGTGTATAGCCCAGTAACAAATTGGTATTTATTTGGGGGAAAAAAAAATCACAGCTTTTGTTTGGCTCTAAAAAGAGACCGATATTGGGTAAAACCGTGAGCGAAAGAGCAATAAAAGAAGGAAGGTGACTTGGATATTTTTTAATTTCATTTTTCTGCTCGCATTCATTTTTAATTTTAACTTGCTTTTTCATTTAAAAGTAATGAAAAAATACGAACGGAAAAAGCGATATGCAATGAAGAGTAAAATAAACCTTTTTGTCTGTCACCCTTTGTGCATAGATTTGAATATACGGATAACGTAAATATACAGATTCGCGATTGCTGGAACAAACTCTTTCCAAAGATGACACACCCGTTTATGTCCCTACCAGCTGCGTATGAGCTCGCTCGCTTCCATACGTCTCTGTCAATTCTTGTCCATATTTTCAAACATTTTGAGCTTTGTCAAAAAAAAAAAAAAGGTATAAAAACCCTACCTATCGATATCTATACATTACTTATATCTAATCTGTCTGAATTTTCCTGTCAATGCTATACATGTGGCTGGGCAAGTTTTCATACCTTTATAAGCAGGTACCATTTATTCTTCTGTGAAATATCTGTTCGTGTCCTCTGCCCAGTCTTTCTGCTGGGATCGCGGTGTCTCCTTAACTGTAAAAAGTCTTAAATTCCAGGCAAATTTAGGCTTTGCGTATATCTTGCATGACTGTATTCTTTTGACTTTGCTTGCTATTTGGGGCAGAAATTGTTGGGTGTTTAGCCATTTGTATTATCAAATTTATCAATCTCTTCTTTATAGTGTCTGGGTGTTTGCTTTGCTTAGAAATGCTTCTGATACCCTATCTTTAAAAATATGATCCTTTCTCGTCTGAGTGTTCTTTCTCCTTGTGTTTAAATATTTGATCTATGTACGATCTTCTTTGTTGGGAAGAGTAAGCATATGCTCTGTTCTCCAGATCGTTAGCTGTTTGACATAGAAGTGATAAGGGAATCACTCTGTGTGTTCTAGGTTGGTCTGAGTTGCTATCTTTATTAAAAATAAAATGTTAGTATGTGCTGGGGGAATTTTCATCAATATTTTCTATTGATTTGTCTAAACACTCAGCTATACGAAACTTTTATTAAAATTGATTGCTACTCTGCTTCCAGAGGGTGGGCTAATCCTGCTTCAATGCTCTTGCATTTTTAAAGAATTTGTTTTGATATGTACCATTATGGTATACGAGTTCACATGTATTAAGTTCATACGGAAAATTGTGAGAATTCTCCAAGGTTTCAATAGTGCAAGAGCATATATTATATATTTGATATTGCATAGATATAATACCGAATGTGATGACAATTATCTGCTTAATTCTAATAGGTTTTCAGATTAGAGCCTTAATGTAATCTGAATTACAGATATACACTCACATCGGCAAACTATTGTGTTTCTTCCTTCCTAATTTTTACTCTGCCTTTCTCTCTTTCGTCTAAGTGAATTGACTAGTAATTCCAGAATAGCTTTAAACCATAACAGCAACAGTAGACCTCCTTAGCCTACACTGACTTAACAGAAAATTTTCTAGTGTTTCTATATGAATTAAAGGGCTCATGCATGGCTGAAAAGC
>NW_011889397.1:183907-188467 GCF_000151845.1 Pteropus vampyrus
GGAAAATTGTGAGAATTCTCCAAGGTTTCAATAGTGCAAGAGCATATATTATATATTTGATATTGCATAGATATAATACCGAATGTGATGACAATTATCTGCTTAATTCTAATAGGTTTTCAGATTAGAGCCTTAATGTAATCTGAATTACAGATATACACTCACATCGGCAAACTATTGTGTTTCTTCCTTCCTAATTTTTACTCTGCCTTTCTCTCTTTCGTCTAAGTGAATTGACTAGTAATTCCAGAATAGCTTTAAACTATAACAGCAACAGTAGACCTCCTTAGCCTACACTGACTTAACAGAAAATTTTCTAGTGTTTCTATATGAATTAAAGGGCTCATGCATGGCTGAAAAGCTTTTTTTTTTTTTTTTTTTAAATAATAAAATTACTAGTTCTTTCTTTTTTACCCATTTTAGTCAAGGGAGACCTTGAATCTTATCAGATTCCTTGGCTCGTGTCCTGTGTGACTTATTATTCTGGTGCATGGCATTAATAGTTAACGAGCCATTCTTGCATTTGATGAGATGAACCAGTTTTGAGAATCAGAATAAATTTGAAATTCCACAATATTACAGGAGTTTATCCTTCGCTGTGGGCGTCAGTGGTGGGCAGCGCCTCTGCCATTAGGGTTGGGAGCGTCGGAATTTAATTGCATTCGGTGAGTTCCGGGGTGTTGGGTGAGTTCATTTATTGCTTAGCCATTTGTATATCTAATGGCCTGGAGATTAGCTTTTGTCTCGCTAATAAAAGCATTTGCCTTTGTTTTTCTTCCTGCTCCTCTACAATTATTATTATTTTTTTTTATTGAAGGCTTTTAAAAAAAAATAAAATGAATTACACTTAGTTCGAAAGAAAAGGGTGGGTAAACCCTAAACACATTTTGACCAAATTTATTGGAGAACTTCTGAAATTTCATTTATTTGGGGGGCCCGAAGCCGAATTTTTGATACATCTAAACAAAACAGAATTGAGTCATTGGAGGAATGACCATAGGAATTTTATGTGCCCGTTCCTGCCACACCCCCAATGTTTGATTGTTTTTTTTCTCTTTAATATTTCAAGAGGAACGGACTCTGAAACCTTAAATTTACCCTACTGAGCTCATGGTTTGAGAAACACCAAAAATAACACATAGCCCCAATGATCAACTGGTCTGCACACAGCGTAAGTGTTGGAGAAATCCAAAGAATGAGTAAGTGGAAAATCATAACCATTATAACCACCTTGAAGCGTCAGCAATACAATAACCACGATGCCACGTTCTCATTTCTTAACAAAGAACATATTAAATTCTGAATTTAACATATTAAATGTTAAATTCTGAATTTAACATATTAAATTCAGAATTTGTGCATTTGGAATTCTTCTTTAACTTTGTGCGATAAGAAAATAAAGGTGTGTGGACTTTTCTAATATGGAATGTAAATGAACCGTGAGAGGCCCCCAAGCCCCACGTAGCGTCTAGGTCCTGGGGACATAGTAGGAACATGCCCCAAAACTGTCACTGGACTTGCAATCTAGCCCTTAAAGGGAGAGTCAGACAAATCAATAAAAAATAATAATGGGGCGCATGGGAGTCAGAAGAAAATTTAGAGGTAGCCCTGGAATTTAAACCCACGGGTCGGTTATGTTCACAGTCACAGGAAATAATTGGACAAGCGTAGAGTAAAATTCCAATTATAGTTTTACTCTAGCCTTAGTTTAGTGGTCTAGATAATGAATAATTGAAAATAAACACGACAAAGCAGAAATGTTTATTTTTCTTCCTAAAACTCTACACTTTCTGTACCCTATTCATGTGACATAGACAGGATTTAGTCACCCTTTTCGCTCAGTTGATCATGCAGTAACTTGTCACTCAATCCTTTGTTCACTCAGAAGTTATTTATTGAGGGCCAGACACATTCTCTAAGGCTAGGAATACAGGATCATTTTTCTCAAAACGTCCCCAACCAGGGGAAACCCATTAAACTATTTAATTCCCTGTCATAAATGCAAAATGTGGGTACGTGGAAAATGCAAGACGTTCAAATACATTGTGCAACCAGGGAGGTTTGTGGACGGTGCCGCAGTCCACACGGCATGGTCACACTGTGCGCTTTCCCTTCATTTTACTATCCCCCCAAGGAATTGTCACCGTCGTCCAACAAGGGGACCGCCATCCGGAGAAGTGGAGGGGCGGGACCAAATTCACACGTCGGGCAAGTGGCCGCCCTGTCCTATCAGAGTCAGTCTCCCTTTGTTCCCATTTGTTATGTTACATCACACTGAGTACGTTTATGCCACGAGCGTTCATGGCACAGACCGCGATGCACAGTCCATAATTATTACCGCCAGTGCGTTTCATTCTCTGTTCCATGGTGGAGGTCTCCACTGGGTCTCCTGTGACCCAATATTTAATGGGTGACGCTAAACAGGATTTGATAACGCAGGGACACGGCTGATTGGCACACGGCATTGTTCTGTGCATACAGCAAAACTCTAGATGACTGCTTTCATCAACGTCACGGTCACTCCTACTGTTTCAATGACCTCATTTGGGAAAAAAAAAAAAAACCCACCAGAGTGAAGTTCGTGAACTGGCAGAAGCATCTTCCTCGTCATTCCCTGTTCACCTGTGACAACCGATTCCTAGCTCACGACAGCCTCGATCGATTTTGCGTGAATCAGCCAGAAAGAACAGGTAAAGTTCATAGAAAAGTTGGACTAATAACATGTACCTTCTGTTTGATACTGAATGCGTCTGATTGCAAAGGTCTAGTTTAGCCCCTGAAAGACGATAGGAAGTCTTAAGTTGGAAATTAAAATGTGCTTGACATTCACGAGAAAACACGGAAAATAAACTGAGGTCACATCCTGATAGAGTTCTATTACGCATTATTAAACCTTACCAGGCGACTATTTGCCTGGCCTGAGCTTTTTAAAGCTAATTTTTGAAAAGGAATTGTGGTATTTTTTTATCTACAAAAAAGTTCACTTTTGTAAGAGTACCCTGGATTCCGGCATAAATAATTCATTTGAAAATAGCACATCAAGGGGACCATGCGAAAAGCGTGGTTCTATGTCCTGTGCTAACATTTCTCGATGCTTTCTTTACTGTCATTTGAAGAAGATTTTTGAGACCAGCTCTATTTTTCCCGTTGGTGTTTGATGAATTCCTCCAAGGTTCTGTCTTTTGTGATAATCCTTATTTACCCTCAAATGGAAGGAGGGTAGGAAAGAAGCTAATACTCGAGTAACAGAGACAAGAGGGGAGGTTCTCTGGAAATGTGTGTCCCCGGCCCTTCCAACTATTTGCTGACTGTCTCTATCTTTCTACTTCTAACCCCAAACAGTGCCACCTGCTGGGCCCATCCAAGAGCCGACGAGAAAGACCAAATCTACAAACCACACACCTGCTCTCTAACTTGGGTTTCCTAAAAGACGAACCTCGATTCAGCCCATCTTTGAAACCTAGGTAGACGCTAGTGAAATCTTCCCTCCTGAAATGTAGCATCCTCTTAACGGGATTAAGTCATGGATCCGACGATGTCAACAACAGTGAAGTCCCTCTGGCATCTCACCCGGGTCACAGCGAAATGGTGGCATTGCTGCTCAGGGCACTCTGACCTGCAGAATTTGTGAAATCTATGAGATGTCAGTTACTACTCCAACATGCACTGATCGGGGGTCTCCCATTCCATACTTGACTCTGTTAACCCAACGTTTAATAGGGGCACTCGCACCCGAGTCCAGGCGTCTGGTAATGAGATGTCATCGCTCGTCCACCCCTGCGAGATTTTATTCTGAGGAAATGTGAGGACGATGGCGTCTGCTTCACGCAGTCTCCCAGCAACCTGCTGGGCCATGTCAGGGCTCAGGGGAATAAGGTGTGGAGAGTCTGAACAGCACGTCCGGGGTACTGGGCAGTAATAAACGACGGAGCCAAGATGGTCATTTTGTTCCCCAAATTTTGCTGTTCCCCTCATTGTCCACACACGATTCATGCCCAGTTCGAAGTCATGGGGTGCACGCAGGCTCCTGCGGTTTTTGGGCAGCGAGAACACTCCAAAGGAAATCGTTTTCGCTGCTCCGTGCATTTTTCAGTCTTACTCGTAAAGCTGTTTTATTTATACAGACTTAGGGTAAGAAAAATGCATGCAGGAAAGCCATGACGGAAACACATTTGATACCTTGGGATTTTTATAGATGACGAATTCAAGACAGACCACTTGAAAAATAAACAAAGACTATCGAATGGCCACACGCACACACACACACACAATATTTTTATATTTTAAATATATATGTATGTATTACAGATCTATTGATGTATATGTTTCATCTATATGTCACGTTTTTTACGTATGTTCATATTTTACATTTCTTTGCTCAGTGTGACTTTCTTTCATGTTATATGTTTCTCAAATATATCTATTAAAAAACTTGGTTAGTCTCGGGGAAATTAAAAATTAAAGCCGCCACGTACCAGAATGACTCATTTCGTAAAATTTGGAAAGATTCGTGATACAAAATGTGAAGGAAATGTATAGTAACTGGAAATACACCAGTGT
>NW_011889397.1:189920-201923 GCF_000151845.1 Pteropus vampyrus
CTCAGAGCATCCCCCGTGGAGAAGCTCACGCCCTCCTCCCGCGGCCACGTACCATGCTGCGGTGTGACGTTTGCTGGAAGTTCCTGGTGTGAGAAGTTTTTCCTCCTTGAAGTGGTTTTCGCCATATGCGTGGCCGCGATGGCAATAGTTTGCTTTTCCGACTTACTAGGATCACTCTTAATGGACTGACTGCCTGATACCGCACGTCCTCACGAGCTGGAATACACTCCACCTGGAAATTCTGTGCCCAGGATGTTAACATGGCTAATATTCTATTTTCATCGTTGCCCAGGTATGCTTGATGAAAATGAGTTTAATTATTCTCTACTTCTTTCTTCCTTGCATTTGAAACAATCGGTGTTACCGCAGGCTGATGGGACGCTGGGGGACACTTATTCCGTCACATCCACAGGTTCCAGAAAATGACAGTAATATGTGACATGGCGTTGTCAGAGAATTTCTCCTTCAAACAAATCAGATTTCACGTAATGTGAGGAATCTATTTTTTCGCTGCCTCATAACTGGCGTTCTGAAATCCATTATTTCTTTTTCTCTCTCTTGAGTTAATATGAGTAATATTTTTCCAAAAAAAAAAATAATAATAATAAGGGGTTTCGTCTAGATACATAATTTGTGGTAATAAGGTTTATTAGCATTTCGTTTTGTGATTTAATATCTATTCTATTGCTTGGTTACCTCAACAAGAAATGATTTCATGGAAGAGAATGAATTTAATGAGGAGAATATGCTTTTCTCTTTAGCGAGGATGCTATTTCTCGTCTGAAAATTAACTAATAATCAAACACCATCCACAACCGTTTTTACCGTTCTTTTTTTAAAAAAAAAAAAATAGAAAAAATAAGACAAAAGACTTTAGCTCATGCAGGTGTTATTTATTACGTACCTGACGTGTTTAATCTTATGGCCTTTTTTTTGTTTTTTAGCAATTTCATTTCTAGGTGTCCTTAGGTAAATGATGTTGCGGCAGCCCGAATTCCATCCTGCATCCCAATTCTGGTGACAAGTGGTGTCAACAGCTGTGCCTGCAGGGTGCTGCTGGGGTCCCCAAACCATTAAGAGATGCCTGTGGGAAGAGCCCGGCGCTAACAATAGATTCCCTGCGTCCTAACACAGGGCCGCAGCCCAGAGAGGCAGCAAGGAAGGTGTATGAGAGCAGGTGGCCGTGCTCAGGCCCTGGAGCCACCACAGTCCTTGGCACTAGAGCAGAGAGGTCCCTCGCCAGCGAGCATGGCGGTCACACGCAGGGGCCCCGCCTGCAACGGGCAGATCAAGGAGGCCCAGGGCGGGCCCCACAATGCGCATTTGTGCCACGCTCGTGGCTGCTGCTGGCACCATCTTCCCGGGACCAGGCCTTGCGAATCGCTGCACGAGGTTCACTGTCAAGTCCTCGGGGAGGTCGGCTCTTCCCCAGGTGTGTGCAGGGTCCGCCCTCCCTGAGCCACCAGCTCGTGTGAGGCGCGGGGCAGGGGTCTCCCGTGGCGCTCAGAGCCAAGTGCCGACCACCCAGAGTTCTCCAGCTCGCGAATTCTCGATGGCTGCCAGCTGGCGTCGCCCAGCAGGCTGACGTGTGGCTTTTACACTCAGACACTTTATCTGGTGAGAGAAAGAGTCTATAACGCTTTCACGGACATCTCTGTGTCCGAGCAAGCTTTTCTTTTTTTTTTTTGGCTTTCAGGCTGGCAGGGTCACCTTCGCTGTGGACCCCCACGAGACACTCACGAGGACGCCAGAAACGCTCTCCTCTGGGCAGACTTCCTTCCCAGCGTCTGGGAACCAACGTCACGCTGTCTCCGTGCCGCTGCAAGCCACGACCCACTCATGCATCAGTGTCGTGTTCACCAGCTCCGTAATCCCAGGCGGGCCTTCCTTCAGAGAAAGCCGTCTGCTTGCCCAGATTGCCCGGCAGAAATTCCTACTGACGGTGGACACGTTTTGGCACTTTCTATATCTTCTCCCCCTGCGAAGGGAGAGAAGTCGCATGAAGGGCCCGGAACGCGAGATGGTGAGAAACTCTAACAACTCAAGTCACTCGTATCCCCTCCGAAGCCACCGTCACACAGGCCTCCTCCCAACGCATCTCTCCAAACGTTCATGTGAACGATGAATCCGCTCATTCACATAGAATTTAACGTCCCGAACGCGTTATCACGTAGGCTGGCCTGAGGGCAATGCCAAGAAGTCTCGACCTTTCTGCCCAACATGAAGCTGATGAAATTCTTTCCATCGGCTTCGTCACCCTCGATGGTGCTTTGCGTTTCCAGGTGGGGTTACGTGGAATCGTTTCGAGTCAGAACCCATGAATGGGAGATGTCTTTATAAAGAGCTCCCTGCGTAAAACGTTGCTTCATTATCTTTACCTTCGATTCTTGACGCTTTGGGTTTATATCCTGATTTTTTTTCTCTTCTTTACCGCGCTTAGTTTCGCTTCATTTTTTGTTCAGACTTCGGTTTCTGTGTAGTCACTCTAGTCTGCATGTCAGAAAGTCCCGTGTGTATGAGGTCGAACACATGAGTTTCAGGTTCCAATCACCTGGTCTAATGTTTAGCAAACTTCCTCAGTCTGTACAATGGAGAGAAAACTACAATGAAGAATGTTCAAAGCCCTGGATTCTGACCTGGCCTTAGCATTGAGGAGCCACGAAAACGTGGGGCAAATTGCCAACTGCCTGATTTTCGGTTCCTTCTGCTACTAAATGATGAGAACAACAATATTTTCTTCGTCTGCCTAACGATTTCTTTTTAAAGAAAGAAATAAGACCATAACTCCACAAGCACTCAGTAGATAACGAAAATGCCACAGTATCACGAGCCGGGTTTGGTAGTTTGCCCGAGGCACAGTCTTTCCCATCACAGCTAACGCCATAACTCCAGCCCGGTCTACAAAATGAGAGAACAATTAGAATGTCCATCTCTGGATCTCTCTGATGTGTAAAATTCTCATCTTCCGTGTTCACTCTTGTCGGGCTAGGGAAATGTTTCTGCTTTTTCCTTATGCGTCCACAAAAATGTTTCAAGCACTGCCTCGTTTTGCATTCATTGTGCTGCAAACTCTAAGAGTCGGGGGGAAACAAACGTTCCTCTGAACATTCAAATGGATTCGTTTATCGATTGTGTCGGCGAAGCTCGAGGCTAGTCCTGCACCCTAAATCAGCAACTGCTCTCTGAAAAGATGATTAAACATTTCTATACAATCCCAAAACACGTCGCTTCTTTCTCCAGGGTCCGTGCGTAGACAGCGAACATGCAGCCCAGGGTGGCACACGACAGAGACGGGAGAGCGGGGATCATAGACGACCTGAGACACGATCGTTCGTTTATGTATCAGAAAGAGACAACGCATGCAAAATCCAAACATGCCTGTTAGCGATCGAGCTTCTGAAGCGTCCAGGTGTGCAGACTCGATTATTCTGGAACTTGGTGATTAATTAGAGATCGACGAGGAAAAAAAAATGAAAGAAACCTTAAATCGATCGATGCTGGTTCCATGATGCATGGACCTATTTGTCTGCTTGGTTCTATTAGGCATTTTGTGTGTGTGTGTGTGTGAAGAAACTTAAGTTTTCCTTGTGCAACAGAGCAGTTTCGTGAAGTTTGATGCTCAGATCGTCAAACGCCTCGTTCTTCTTAAAAGGCTCATTTCATAGTCCTCGATAAAATACGTTAGTTACCGTCTTACAGTTTTCCACCACAATTATTCATTAGGAATAACGGGAGTCGCTGTAAAAATTCAAAGGCAACACCGTACCTATGAACGGAATTTGAAGAAAACTAGAATGTATGTGGCAGTTACTAAGAATGTATGAGTCTCTGATGCAAATCGCTCGCTTAGTGGTACATGAAAGCTCAATTTCTGATGAGATCAAAACCTGGACTCAGAGCCAGAGTCGCATGAGCAACGTGCATCATATTTCAGAGCCAACCCTCACCCCCCTGGGACATTCTAATGAGAAGTCTCTACATTTAGATTTGTTTTGTCAGTGCATTTGCTCTGTTGATTATTGTTATTAAAAAAAAAAAAAACCTGAGAAGAGAGTGAGTAATGATTAACTTCAGAACGCTGGGAATAAAAACGTAATTGTCCACTGATGTATGTGAATGCTACGAGATGAATCCCATTGGGCATGATTTTTACTCTCATGCAAAAATCCCTCAATTCATGCTTCTCAATTAAACTCCGTCGACTAATAGAAGGAGCAATATGTGGCTGTGGACATGGTATGAATATTACAAATATACCCTCAAATGAAAATTGCCCGCATCAGCTCCCATCAGTCTATGTGGAAATCCGAGTGTAGGACGCAGTTTTGAAAACTGTCACAGACACTCCGTTACCGGGGTAGCGACAGCTTGCACCTCACTCCCAGTTTGTGCCGGCGAGTGCTGAGTTCCGGGGAAAAAGTTCACAGCAGAAGCCAACGTTTCGAATCAATGCCTGATGTCTTATGGGAAATGTAACCTGGAGAACATGACCTTCCAGTATAGCACATGTCGACGTACTAAAGAAGGCATCCATGGCGGGCCACTTGTCATGACAGTGGAAAATGGTATCGAAACCTTAGGTGGTCTATGGCTAGAATGGGCTTCTACAATGGGGTGGTGATAACCGATAAATTATAGCTATAATTTATAAAATAAGCTTACTAGCCATAATGCTGAATTTAAAATAAGAGTTAAAGGAGCACCTGGCCAGTGGGATCGTATTTATATAATGATCAAAAACATGAATAACCGAGTGATGTATCATTTACCTATTTGCCTATAAGTATCTACACACAAATATGTAAACAAATTTAAAATAATATTGAAAATAGACAAATACGTACACAATAACGTGAGAATGCAGGGCGAGAGCGCCCCCTTCAGTTTTTGGGGTTTGGTGACATCTTCAGGCCTCCTATATTTTCCTTATAATCCCCATTTATTCTGCAGTAAAGGACGATCGCAAAGAATAACGAGACCATCTCCTCTTATTTCTGTCGTTATGCAGTTGGTCCCTATTTACACATTTCAATGTCCGGTGTATTTTAACTCTCATGGGCTCCGAGTCACACGTGACTCCTCTTCAGCTCTGATGTGCTTATTTCGGCAGGACCAGTCGCTTTCCCAATACGCTACGTGCGGGCTGATTTTTCGTTTTACTCCCGGGGTGCTTGTCTGTAGCAAATGCCGCTCGTGCTCCAGTCCCATCAGAGACCGTCCGCATTAGGCCGAGCCTTCCAAAGCATTACTCGTTGCAGCTTCATTTGTCTACTGTATCCTTTTAGCCTTCGGTATAAAGGATTCGACACGCTGCGGGAGATATTAGAGATCCCCAAGGCAAAGAGTCTTCTCGGAAGTCCCATATGTCATCCTCCTGGGTACAATCCATTCTTTGGAATTTCTTGGTACACGGAGAACAGGCAGAAAGCCGGCTCGGGTTGGAAGATCGACTTCAGTTGCATACGGTCCGGGTCCCATTGGCTAACGACACCAGCAAACAGCAGCGAGTTGGTCTGGAGAAATTTTGCTGAGGGACGCTGTTCCCAAACAGTTCTTGCGGACATGGCTCTAAGCACGATGTACCTGTCTGTTCCCTTACACCATCTTCTCTAGTGCTGCCTCCCCACCATCCAGGACGGAGATGAACACACGTGGAGCATCTCCACGCTGCCGAAGACGGAAGGAACGTGACACAGCCTCGCGCGTGTGCATGTTATAACATCCTCTGCTCCAAAAATGCGGGAAGAACTTCACTGCGTGTCCATAACCATGTTTGATGTTAAGAAGCATTTACTGTCCGCTTGGTCTGGCGTGATTTCTAAGTGTCTGTACTGCACCCATCAAGAAATTACCAGACAAGGGCAAACCTCTTCTGTCTTTCTTCCCTACACTTACCTTAGATGACGTGGGCAATAAAGAAGAGAAATCTCAACATGTAAAATAAAACTTTTCTTCTGCATGTCTCCCAAGCGAAGAAACCCTTTATACTTCCGACAAAGCCCTTGTGTTCAAACGACTTAGAACAGTTTACTTGCCCGATGCTCAGTATTTTGCAACGAACGGAGCCATTTATCAAAACATTTTAAAATGTATTTCTAAAACGTCAATATCTCATCGATTTAAAGGAAAACATGAGCTTTCGGAGAATATTAGAATCATTCGACTTTTCGTACGGAGTTGGATGCTCCTTGTCTGAGAACTTGCCCATAATTGATGGAAACCTGATTGAGCACGAAAGTCTACCAATGGAAACACAGAGCGTGCAGCATTGGGGCAGGATGATGATAAACACGAGAATATCGACATGGAAAATAGTTTGCCACTTGTACTGTCGGCGCCGAAATATCTCTTGTACTAAAGTAACAGAATGAGATGGATGACAAAAAGCTTGTGGTCATTGCAATCCCAATGGCAGATCTTGGGCACACGAGGCACTCGCAAATCCCCAGCTTCCTCTGGAGGGTGCGGCTCCGAGACGCAGTCGTTGAATAGACCTCAAGCGAGAAGAACACTCGCAGTGAGATCATTCACTCGACAAATCTGAACCATGCCCTGCTTCGTGAACTCCTGTGCATACGTGCACAGCCTGAGGCGAGCTCACCTTTGGAGGGGGATGGAGTCTCCCACACCCTCACTATACCTTCAGTGTCGATGCCTTATTTGTCTCCTGTTGAGAATGAAGTATTTACACGTATAACGATGCTTTGAAATGATGAATTAGAACTGTGACAGGAAAATAGAGTGCCTGGATTCCAGCCATCGGGCAGACAGATTACCATTATGCTGCGTGAGCAATACCTTAGAAACCCATTTGTCACACAGAAGAGGTGTCACATGTAATCTGATTCATTGCATGTAATAGATTAGCTGAAATTTACTTAGATTTTTTCAGCAACGTGCGTAAAATAACTAACACAAACCAGCGGCAAACTATATTTTATCTTTTTAAATCTTATTAAGGCTCCCTGGGCCAACACCAAGACTAGGTGGTTATATTTCAACGGGCATCAGGAGGAGATGATGGCGTGACCCATTACTACACATCACAGTCAAACCAGCCCCATTTAGGCTGCTTGCTTGACTCGAGAAGGCAGACGGCTTCGACTGTGTACCCAAGAGAGTCACCCACTGCGTACGCGGGATCTCGTGTCTCGGAAGCTTCTCCTTACTTCGGGCGGACACTGTAACTAGGAAAACATCTACACCAGTTGGCCTAAGTGTTGGATTAACCGCTGGTTCTTAACACTTTTGTATGGTCAGGCACCATACTGTGGACGGTCGCCGTGTTTTGGCTGTTTCTGGGGGGGCTGGGTCATCCAAGGTTGGGGTGCCGGCATGGCCAGGCTCTAGTTTCTGGTGAGACACCCCTCCTGGTTTGTATGGCTTCTGTCTCATGGGGTTCTCACGCGATAGAGAGACAGAGAGAGAGAGAGAGAGAGAGGAAGAAAGCTCTCCAGTTTCCTTTCTGTCCTTACAAGGGCCCCACTCATGACCTAGTCACCTGCCTATGGACCCGTGTCCTCCTGACAGCTGGCGTTTGGCCTAAGTCCCTCCGTTCGGGGCACTGCCTCGTGAGCAGGTGAAGATGAGATGGGCGGCTGGGGCACAGTGGTCGCCGACCAGCCTGTGGCGAGACTGTTCGGGGCCCCCGGGGGGGGCTCTTGGTTCCTACGTGATCCAAAGGGTTGACATCCAATGTCACATAACTTTCCTGATGCTTCCTGATAGTTTTCTATCAAACTGCAAAATGAGCTTCACTTGCTTTCAAGCAACACCCATCCGGATACAGAGCTTCCCAGCTGGAAGGGACAGAAACTTGAAATACCTGCATATAAAGCATCTCCCGGATCAATTTCCTGTCTTTCCCCATATTCCTGCCATGTCCTTTCTCTGTCCCTGAACAGCCTTCCCATTCACTTTGCTGAGTTTTCTACACCGTTTGGCCCATGTGACTGTATTCTCGTGGTGGCAGGGGATGGGGTCTCCCATTCCCTGTTACATTCCCAAGACCTAGTATCACGCCTGACTCAATCCCCACAAATTGAGAAGACGATCTATGATTAGCATGTAGTTGGTGGAATATCAAAACCCAATCCATCCATGAGCGGGTATAATAGAACCAGCAATGTCTATTCTTCCCATATCCACCATGTTTGTGTCCCCCACCAAATCCACATCCCCTCCAAGCAGCTTTTGAGACCATCACCTGAGCCACACATTGGGAAGGAATTCTGCCCATTTACCAGGTCTTGGGGGATAGCTACTTAGGCAAGACGAGGTGTCTGTAACCGCAGTAAAAAACATTACCAGTGGCCTCTGTTAAAAAGACATTGAAGGCGAACCCCTCACCCCACAAGATGCACGAATCCCACACAGCGCTTTGAAAACTAAGATGCTGCGTCGATGTAAGGGAGCCTAGCGCGGGGTCGTGACAATGCACACGGAGATAGTTGTGATGTCACCGAGCACCAACGTGTGCTTCAGTGATGCTGTTAATCGAAATGTTGCACGATTCCATTGTGCAAAGCACGACACTATCTGCCCGGTTTGGCTACGAAAACTTTGAAAATCTCTGCTGAAAAATGGGGCCAGACTGACATGTTTTCTGTGAGATAATTAGGAGAATTTGAGAGGTAGTAATTTTGGTAATTGCCAAATAGTGTGGTTCTCTCCCAATACAGCACATGTCAAATTATATAAAAACATCATTATGCTGTTTTCTCTTTTTTAAGGTTTTACATATGTGGCATACAAGTTTAAATATTCTAATGCTTTACCCCACATTTTATTTGTTTTTTTTTAAATGAATGCGTTTTCGTGTTTCACAGGTTCACTTTTGTCTGTAAAATCTGAAGCCCTGAACGTTTCTACCTGTCTCTCCCCAGTGAATTTTGAAGCGGAAATTTTTTTTTTGTTTTTTTGTTTGTTTGTTTTGTTTTGTTTTGTTTTTGGCAAGGAAGTTGCATGGGAGAGGGTATAGGAAGTGGTAACGCTTTGGAATTTCGCCCTCCTAAGAAAGAAAAGATTTCTGCATCTCTCATTTGTATACATGACATGTTCCATTATTTGTCTTATAGGAAGAGGACCGTTTGCTCTGATAACTTATCACCATGAATACATTCTCTTATTCCCTGTGAAATTCTTAAGGTATTTATTAGTCTTCGCATAGTTATGATTATATTGTTGGCCATACACTATTCTTTCAATGTAAATATATTCTCATGCTGCATGAAAGGCACCAGGCACGTGACTTCACGTTCTGTTTCATTCATTCTATTCTCCCGAGTGATGGGGATGGTTACTGATCTGGGCCAACCTGGCTGTGCCCGATTGAAATTCAGTCCATGGCCATGGGGTGGGCGGAGAAGAAAAAGATGACTCGGATAGAAGGTGAGGTCGAGCTGTCTTCATCAGCACTCCCGAGCTAATTGGGAATGAGCGTCCCAACATAACCCAAACAACGAAAGACAGAATAAGTTACTCAGTGTCCCACTGCCCCTGAATGCACGTGTCCCTTGGTGGGCATTGTCAGAAGCAAGATGACGTGGGCGTGCCCTCCGCTTGCGCGAAGCATGGACTTACCCTCCCCGCACGGACAGTCCTCCTCGGCAGATGGCAGGTTGCTGAGTGAACACTCCGTGTCGAGGGCTGCGCGAGCCCAGTCTGAGGCTCATCGAACACAGTGTAAGCGGTGGCTCCAGGTTTTGATGGTGCTATTAAGACAAACGAACAGGTATATGTACAACCCACTTGAGCTCCAGAGGTAAACGTCCCAGGAGAAGTGACATCTCTATTGCTGACGACTGAGCTGTGTCCCCGACACCGAATTCACGTGCTGAAGCAGTAATCCCCGACAGGACAGTATCGCAAGCTGGGGTCATTGAGACGTGGCCAGGTTTAGATGAGGCCATGAGGGTAGGTGTCCTATAAGAAGAGACCGCAGAGCGTGCTCTCTCTTCCCGCCATGTGAGGACATGTGGCCTGCCGTCCGTGATCAGGCAATGCTTCGTCACCAGAACCCGAACGTGGTGACACCCTGAGATCAGATTTCCAGCCGCCAGAACTGAGAAACAAATCAAACGCCCGACTGCTGAGCTGTACCCCCCAAATCTTTGTGTACGAGCCATGCAGTCAGTGGGGTTTTCTTCTGGTGGCCCAAGCTGACTGCAAACATGAACGGAGAATGAAGTGGACACAGCCACCTACCGGTGCCCTCGCCCACCTAAACCCGTGGCGGTCGGTGGCCCAGGGAGCGGACCCCAACCCGAGTTCCTCAGCGCCTGGGTTCATTCTGTTAACAGACCCCCGAACATGTAGGAGGTAGGGGACGGAGCCGCCGTGTTTTCCAGCCACCTCATTACGGGAGGAGGAAACTGGAGCCCAGACCGGCTGAGCGGTTTGGTTAGCATCGCACAACCAGCTGAGGGCAGAGCTGCAGACAGAAGCCAGCCTCCTGCCTTCTCGCCAGACCATCTCGGTTACCCTGTGGACGACGCCATAGAAACCGTTGCGATGGTTACGCTGGCCTCCAGGTAGAGTCACAGGCCCGCCGCTTGAGGACGGGGCTGTGGCTCTGAGAAATGCGTCGTGACCGGATTCTGTGACTGTGAACACCGCTGGTGTGGCCCGCCACGCGCCTGAGCTGTGCGGTCTACGGCCGTGGTGTATGTGGCACTTCCCGGACCCAAACGTCGTGATGGGACGCGTGGCCGTGACCGTGTGTATCTACGACCGTGTGTGCATGTGTCGACATGCGTCTACACGCCAGCCAGCATGCCCGCACGTGAGGCCACACTTCGAAGGCATTCACATGCCGCTTTGACGGCAAACTGGCAATGTTACAACGGTCAGTCGCAGAATAAGAAGGTCACGTCTTGATTTCTTGCTGCATTTAAATTTCTTTTCCCACGATTTCTGTTTCTGGTCATTGGCAACAGAGCCATTCACACCAGCAGACAGCCTAGAGGAGATTTAACTCTGTGTCGCTACCGTGCCTTTTGCAGTGACTTGTGTGAGGCCACACTCAGCTGGACAGATAGGAGGGAAAGACCTCACACTGTGAGATATTTACAGTGCGTCACTCCCTTTGAAACTGCCATACTCCCAGCTCACGACGGCCTGACAAAGGGACTCACATTCCACACTCCACGAACGGTGAAGTGAGGGAGTGGGTCCGTCACGGGGACGGGGTGGCCCCACGGCTGGAAGCCACCTGTTTTCCATCTTGACAGGAATGCAGGCTCTTAAAGCCAGAACAGTGAAGTATTTGTCCCCTTACGTCGCCATGTCAATCAGTGCTTATGGACTGAGTTCATGAACTAAGAGTCTTTCTCCTCTCCGTTACTGCTTTCCCAAATTGTTTTTCTACAGATGGGGCCATACGCCGCGGCAGTTCCGGCTCTGGGCGGTGACGCCGGCCGGTGGACAGCAGCACCCGTTGCTGTTGTACCCCTGCTGGCAGCTGCTCACTCTGCTTCCCGCCTTCGTCCCCAGCTCGTGGGGCAGAGCTCTGTGCACACCTGCTTGCCCACGGCTGACTTTCCCTGTGGGGAATACTTCCTGCCATGTTGCGTGAACCTGAGTGACCCTGTCCTGCTGTGGAAACCCAAAGGGACAGAGAGTCCTCCCACCTCCTCGGCCGAGCCAGGAGGAGGACATGTGACTGAACCTCCGCACATCCAGAAGTTCATGTTCTTATCTCGGCCGCTACTGCCACGTGTCCCTGAAACAAGGCTTCCTACCCGTGGAACACGTCGCTGGAGACACAATCTTCCGTACGATCTGGGGATGGAAGGAAAGCTTTCTGCTGTAGTTTCAAAGGCACGGCCATTCCTTTTTGAAAGGGTGACGACATCCCAAGGGCTCAGAGCTCAGGCCCCCTGAGGGCACTGGGACTCGGTGGCCTGCTTTCGTTCGCCAGGGACATGAAGGCACGTGTGGCAGCAGGAAGCCACAGCAGCCCTTGTTCCATGATGGCAGACAGGCAAGTGTGTGGCTGAGGCT
>NW_011889397.1:201973-209906 GCF_000151845.1 Pteropus vampyrus
CGCATGACCAGCTGAGGGCAGAGCTGCAGACAGAAGCCAGCCTCCTGCCTTCTCGCCAGACCATCTCGGTTACCCTGTGGACGACGCCATAGAAACCGTTGCGATGGTTACGCTGGCCTCCAGGTAGAGTCACAGGCCCGCCGCTTGAGGACGGGGCTGTGGCTCTGAGAAATGTGTCGTGACCGGATTCTGTGACTGTGAACACTGCTGGTGTGGCCCGCCACGTACCTGAGCTGTGCGGTCTACGGCCGTGGTGTATGTGGCACTTCCCGGACCCAAATGTCGTGATGGGACGCGTGGCCGTGACCGTGTGTATCTACGACCGTGTGTGCATGTGTGGACATGCGTCTACACGCCAGCCAGCACGCCCGCACGTGCGGCCACACTTCGAAGGCATTCACATGCCGCTTTGACGGCAAACTGGCAATGTTACAACGGTCAGTCGCAGAATAAGAAGGTCACGTCTTGATTCCTTGCTGCATTTAAATTTCTTTTCCCACGATTTCTGTTTCTGGTCGTTGGCAATAGAGCCAGCAGACAGCCTAGAGGAGATTTAACTCCGTGTCGCTACCGTGCCTTTTGCAGTGACTTGTGTGAGGCCACACTCAGCTGGACAGACAGGAGGGAAAGACCTCACACTGTGGGATATTTACACTGCATCACTCCCTTTGAAACTGCCATACTCCCAGCTCACGACGGCCTGACAAAGGGACTCACATTCCACACTCCACGAACGGTGAAGCGAGGGAGTGGGTCCGTCACGGGGACAGGGTGGCCCCACGGCTGGAAGCCACCAGTTTTCCATCTCGACAGGAATGCAGGCTCTTAAAGCCAGAACAGTGAAGTATTTGTCCCCTTACGTCCCCATGTCACTCTGCTTATGGACTGAGTTCATGAACTAAGAGTCTTTCTCCTCTCCCTTACTGCTTTCCCAAATTGTTTTTCTACAGACGGGGCCATATGCCGCGGCAGTTCCAGCTCTGGGCGGTGACGCCGGCAGCACCCATTGCTGTTGTCCCCCTGCTGGCAGCTGCTCACTCTGCTTCCCGCCTTCGTCCCCAGCTCGTGGGGCAGAGCTCTGTGCACACCCGCTTGCCCACGGCTGACTTTCCCTGTGGGGAATACTTCCTGCCATGTTGCGTGAACCTGCGTGACCCTGTCCTGCTGTGGAAACCCAAAGGGACAGAGAGTCCTCCCACCTCCTCGGCCGAGCCAGGAGGAGGACATGTGACTGAACCTCCGCACATCCAGAAGTTCATGTTCTTATCTCGGCCGCTACTGCCACGTGTCCCTGAAACAAGGCTTCCTACCCGTGGAACACGTCCCTGGAGACACAATCTTCCGTACGATCTGGGGATGGAAGGAAAGCTTTCTGCTGTAGTTTCAAAGGCACTGCCATTCCTTTTTGAAAGGGTGACGACATCCCAAGGGCTCAGAGCTCAGGCCGCCTGAGGGCACTGGGACTCGGTGGCCCGCTTTCGTTCGCCGGGGACGTGAAGGCACGTGTGGCAGCAGGAAGCCACAGCAGCCCTTGTTCCATGATGGCAGACAGGCAAGTGTGTGGCTGAGGCTGAAGCCGGCTGTCGACGGCTGCGGAGTGACTGTGGCAGGCACGACAGACTTGCACAGAAATCTGCATGCAAGAGTCTGCCCGGGCGGAAGATATCGAGGTGTCCCTCGAGGAGAGACCGGAACAACAGCCAATATCGGGGGTAACAACTGTGGTGACAACGGTGGCGACTGACCAGGTGACAGTGGCCGACCACGTGACCACACAATACCCGAGAAAAATCGGAGAGGGTGGATGATAAGTCGCCAGCCATTGTGACCATGCGGGGTTCACTTCGCTATAGGGCAGGGGTTCTGAAACTCGGTGCCAGTCAAGTCCCGTCTGCTGCTGGATTCGTAACTAGTTTTGCCGACGTGAAGCCAGGTCCACTTCTTTGCCGACGGCTGCTTTCATGCTGCAGCGGTGGATTTGAGAAATGACAACAGACTCAACGACCCTCGGACCCTAACCCGTTCCCTATGGGCCCTTTGCAGACGTGGTTTGCCAACGCCGCTGCGGGAACTCAAGTCTTACGAGCAAAGTCCGCAGTAAAACAGGTTCCTCATCGGTAACGAGCTTCCGATAGAGCTGTTTTATATTTCCCTGTCCGGCACGACGCTGGCTAACTAAGCGAATAAGAGCGAGCCATCTCAGGGCATCCGTGGGACTAAGACCGGAGCAAGGAGAACATGCGGACGGGACGAGCTCTGCCCTCAAGAAGAACCGTGAACTACTCTAGAAAAAAAGTCTACAGAAGACAGTGCTCCTTTCTACCCGCAAACGCGCGCCGGACGCCTGGGTGTCCGTGTCCCCTTCCGCTGAGCGACGCCCGTGTGTGCAGAATGTCGGCGTCTGCCTCCGATCTCCTCGAAACAAAGAAAGTGGAACGTCTTTGCCGTTCTTGGAGAAGATGACTCTGTCGTGGCCACATCTACGCTACCTGTGGGCCGACGGCAGTGAACACAGAACGCGATGCAGTCCGAGAACATTGATAGACAGTCTAGTCCACTGTGGCGTTAACTCTCGGTCTTTACAGAGAGGCCACGTGAAAATGACTTCACTTCCTTTAAAATTTGATGGTAAATTTTAACACGGTCACCTGCAGGCTTTCTAGGAAAATGCCTGGCTATGGTCCATACATGTGTTTCTGGGATATGCACAGCAAAAAAAAAAAGACCTCCGTGTTTCTGCTAGGTCAGACTTACGTCCTGTCGTGGCGCGATATGCCTCTAATTAGTTAAGATTGAGCAAATCAATTTCCACGGCGGGTTCTTAACGGATGGATATCTGTGTTCCGGTGTAGGTTACGTGAACCCCGAGGGCAGGATCTCCGCTCAGAGGAGTTCTGTAGACACCTTTGCTTCTTCCCTCGCCTTCCTGAGGCTCCTGCTCGGGGCATAATAATACCCTTCAGTAATGCGAAGTAGAACAATAGCCATTCTTCAGCGATGTCTCCACCGGACCTTAACAACCATGATTTTCATGTAATTCACAGAGAATTACACTTTCAACATTTTGCAAGGTCACGGAGTTAACACGCGCGGCCATTTTTCTTCATTTGTCATGAACACGCTCACTGTTGTATATTAGCCAGACCATCACATTTTCCTATTAAAATGCATATTAGAATATTTAATATTTCAAGTATAATGGAGTAAGAAAAATTCTACTGCTGGAAAATGTACGAGTGGTCTTAGTGATTCAATGCTACGGTAAGGAAAAAATCCCCTATTTACTCTATATAAAGAAGAGAGAGAGATCACAGACAAACACGCACGGGGCATGGACTTGGAGCAGGAGGTGGGAACAAAACAGGGGTATAGGTTGTCACCGAGGCAAATCATTACCTTAAGCCAGAGCCTCAAAGTCTTTTCATCAAGGCTGCCTTGGGCATACAGACTTGTCCAACTGATTCCCTGCGGAAACACCTTCTCTGTTCTCCCTTGATCTTTTTTAAAAAATGAATACTTTTGGAAAAAAAAATAAGAAATTTACTAAAAGAGGTAAGAAAAAAAATTAAAACTAGTGAAGAGATGTAGCATGTTTCCGGATGAGATCATTCAATATTGTTCATGTGTATATATTTTTTTTATTCTGAAACTAATCTATGTTTGACACAAAGCTCATGAAAATCACCGTGGAATTTGTTTTTAAGTTCACACAATTATTCTTCTGATCATCAGGAAGAATAAGCATGTAAGAAGAGTCACGGCAATTTGGGCAAAAACAGGCAACAGAGGAAGAGAGAAGGGTAATGAATTATCCCAAATATAAATCTGCAATTATGAAAACTGTGACATTAGAGCAAGCATACAGAGACAGATTAATAAAGAAAAATAGATACGCGAAGAAACAAAGGATTATCTAAATGCATTAGACAATCTCGTGCAAGGTAATGAGCCTCTGGGTTAACTCTTTAGGGGAAAATAAAATTCTCTTTCCCCTTAAACAAAATTAAACCTAATCGAGAGAACCCCCACTTCCATTTCAAGAAAGAACATCGCTCTCTTCCCAATAATGAAAACAAGGGAAATCTGTTTAAAAGTTATTTTAAAAATCAAAAGTCATAGTCTTTCATTAAAAGATTCAGTAAAAGCTAAGGACACAAAGAAACAGGATAAACTAAGTTATAAAACGAAGCAAGAGTTTTATAGGGCAGAAAAGACCCATGTCTACTTTGATCTCTGCTGAAGACGTCGGGGCAGAAGGAACCTGTCATAGGTGACAGTCAAGAGAAACCAGCTGAACTCACAAACATGTCAGCGGCCACAGGTGGGTTGGCAGGCTGGATGAGACATCTCAGGGAGCCCTAGTGTCAGACATGTTTCAGCCACCAGCCAGGTGCTCCCCAAGAATCTTGACAAAGTGACCGTGTTCCCAATGTGGGAGAGACAAGGAAAGAGTTGAGATCATTAGCTCCCGAGGCACGTGCGTTACCTCCCAAGTTCAAGGCAGCCTCTTTCAGAAGGGAGGGGTCAGGACAGAAGACCTTGCTGAACCTGCTCGTGGGCACCCCTGCCACTGACAAACAGAGACATCTCTGACATCTCAGCAGTGCCAGACCCCAACCCCGGCTGAAGAGTAAGCCCTGATCGTGTCCTCGGAAAATGTAGTCCGCAGTGACGTTGATCCAACTGAGGCTCCAACCAAACCGTGATCCAGCTCCAATACAGGTCAGATCGACTCAGATCCTCACTCCAGCAGCTTAAGGGAAGGAGCTACAGGCCCACACCTGGACGTAGGTATCACTTTATCTCTTCTCTGTTTTCCGTATGTACAAGATATCTTGCGTACGTGCAACACTCAGAAGACACATCAAGTCAGGAGACTATGTTACCTTAGCTCAAAAGGCAAAATAGTCAACAGAAGCAGACTCCAAGATAGAGCAGATTGTAGATAATGTAATGCGACCAGTGGATGTCAGGTGTTTGGGTTGGGGAGGAAGTTGAATAGGGAATTTTCAACTGTGGAATTTTTTAGGGCAATGAAATTGTTCAATGTCGTAACGTAATGGTGGATACGTGACACTATGCATTTGTCCAAACCCACGGAACCTCACCTCAGAAAGAATGAATCTTTAAGTAATAGAAATTACACACACACACACACACACACACACACACACGCACGCACGCACGCACGCACACGGTCAGGGGATCCCAGGATGAAATTCAGGATGTGACAAATCAATGTAATCATATTACGGTGTATGAAATAACCTCTCTGGACATTGGAATTGAGCGGAGGAACAATATACAAGCACTCTACTTAATAAGACTGTTGCCCACTGCAGCACTGGTGATTTCCAAAGCCACCGTGCGTGCACACTGGAACAGGACAGCTAATAAATAGATGCAGGGAGCCAGATTCCTCCTCATTATGAAGTAAAGAATAAGCAAAGGAAAGGTAGAAGGACCCATGTGATACCAGTGTAGAGTTGGTCTCATATGACAATGAACTCAAATTTTGTGTCATTTGGTTACTGATGGATACGCATGGAAATATTTACAGATGGGTGAACACACAAATTATTACGCACATATACATTTCCTTGATCTGCGAGCTGAGGGTACTGACCTAAAAACAGCATCTAAACTGCTAGGTGTTGCCTCAAAGGCCTCAGATGATCTGTTTTGTTATTCTCCATTCGTTTTTATTTTTATCTTTGAATTTGGATACTTTTTATTGGCGCCAGGAGTGAAAAAACGAGACACTGGGACAGAAGAAGTATTCAAAGAGACAGCAACCGGGAACTTTCTAAAAATCGATGAAAGATATCAATACACAGATTCATAGTGTTCAGCAAACCACAAACAGGATCAGGGCAAAGACAACAACATTTAACAATTTCATAGACAAACCACTGAATACGAATACAGGAGATAAACAGTAAGTCTTGAAAGCCGAGAGAGAACAAACAGATAAGTTACGTAGAGGCAATTAACACAGTGGAGTCTGCTGACTTTACACCAGAACAGTGTCACGTCAGAGTTTCATCTCCAGTGAAAACGCCCTTCAAAACTAAATGTGAAATGAAGACATTTTCACGTCAATCAGAGCAGAGGATTTCTTTTCCGGCGACACCTACATCACACAGCACACTAAAAAAAAAAAAAAAAGTACAAATAACGAGGTCTTCGAGATGAAGGAAAATAATACCCGATAAAAATCCAGTGACTCAAAAAGAAAAAAAAAAAGCGATACTGAAAAGGTGAATGTCTGAGTAAATATAAAATGCCTTTTTTTATTCTCAACATGTTCGAGGCTCTTTTTAACAAGTACTGACTTTAAAACAAAAATCATAAGAATGTTCTGTGACATTAACTGTCTGTATAGAAGAAAATTGCAAAATAATGAGAATATAAAGGGCAGGAAAAAAAATACATGCAATTATTGCATTGTAAATGTCCTTATGTTGTTTGGGGGTATTTTTAAGATAGCATAATTTTTAAAAAGTAGACGATGATACAGTCAAGGTAATACTGGACTGTCTAGACCAACGCTTTTCATAGAACTTTCCGAGACGACAGACGCGTTCATCTGTGTTATCCAGACGGTAGAGCCATTAGCCACACAGGAATGCTGTGTGGCCCTTAAAATGTGACTTGTGAGACGGAGGAGTTGAATTTTAGATGTAATTTGACTTTAACTCATTTCGGCAGCTACAGGTGACTGACAATAACCACGCTGGACGCCACAGCGCGTGTCTAGGGTGGAGACGGGCAACCACACTGTGCCAAAGATCGGACAGGGTGCTGTTAAGGTTTCGTAGACCAAGGAGCGAAATCGAGGATATGATGCAGGTGCATATATGACTATTTAAGATGTAACCGTTTACAAATGTGCAAACCACTCTTCGCTAGTGTTATGTGTGTTGCTGACCCGTTGAGTCGGCTCCGGCTCCTGCCAAATCTACAAGCGAGTGACGTCCACAGTGTCCCATCGTCACGGCCCTGCTCACCCCTGGAGATTCAGACTGCGCCTTCTTTTACGGGGTCAGTCCATCTCGTATTTGGTCTTCCTCCTTTTCTGCTGCCTTCCATTTTTCTCACAGTTTTGTCTTTTGCAAAGAACCCTACATTCTCATGATGTCATTCCGTGTTGTCATTTTTGCCTACAGAGATGTTTGAGGCTTAACGTGCTCCCGGACCCTCCAGCCCATTCATCTTCCCGGCAGTCCAGGAGATCTGCTCGCCCCCTCCAAGGCCATAGTGCAAACGACTCAATTCTTTTCCCATCAGCCTTGGCCCTCCGGTTTTCACATCCGTACATAGCAGCTGGGACTACGACGATGTGGGTGGTCTCAGCCTTGGCCTTCGATGACACGTCTCTGCTCTTGGTGAGCTCTCCTCATTCTTCCACGGCTGGCCTTTCATGTCTCCATCTTCTCTTGATTTCTTGGTTGCCAACTCCATCTGAATTCATGACTGAACCAAGGGAGCAGAATCCTTAACTGTTTCAATGTCTTCCTTGTCTGTGTTAAAGTGCTGTTCTCCTTCTGCGGGCATGATTTTTTTCTTCTCGGTGTTCAAACACAGTCCTGCTTTGGCACCTTCTTCTTGTACTTGCTTCGGAAGTCACTTCAAATCATTGCTACTTTCTGCCGGTAAGATGGTGTCACATGCATATCCTAGCTAGCAGACCCTACAAAAACAAGTGGTTAGCTAGATTCCTATCATAGAGCAATCACAAAATTTCTTTCTCTCTCTCTTTCATCTATTCATCCATCCATCTATCCATCCATCCATCCATCGTATATCATATCTCTCTCCCTTTCTCTCTTTCTCATTTATCCGTCCATCCATCATCTATTATATCTCCCTCTATCTCTGTCTCTCTCATCTCTATACTCATCTATCTATCTATCTGTCTGTCTGTCTGTCT
>NW_011889397.1:211226-214188 GCF_000151845.1 Pteropus vampyrus
ATCCATCCATCCATCCATCGTATATCATATCTCTCTCCCTTTCTCTCTTTCTCATTTATCCGTCCATCCATCATCTATTATATCTCCCTCTATCTCTGTCTCTCTCATCTCTATACTCATCTATCTATCTATCTGTCTGTCTGTCTGTCTATCTATCTATCTATCTATCTATCTATCTATCTATCTATCTATCATCTATCTATCTATACACCTGCACAGTCATGACGCAAGTCGAGCTAGACTGTGACGAGCCACCCAGAAGCTCCCCATATGTCCCTTCCAAGTAGGAAAATTTGCTTCCTTTTTCATATTTCTGTATTTTCCAAGTTTTCCACAACAAATGCAAACATTTTAAACTATTTTCAAGTGGTTCCCTGTCTTCTCAAAGGGCTTTTTATATCTGTATTTCTCAGAATTGAGATCCTTCTCTAGTTTGTGTATAAAATATAACGTATTTCATATAAAATATTCTCTTTTCAATGGTTACCCTATTATTGTCCTCTAAAGCAATTCACAATGAAATTGAAATTTTCATTGGATTTCTATAAACCTTAATTCTAATTTGCGTACACGCCGGAGCAAATAGATTGTGAAAATTCTTAACACACATCAATATTGTTTTTTACCGCACCATTTCTCAATTATTCGGTAGAGTTACCCAATCTTTCATCACCACATTCATGAGCTTTTCATAGATTTTCCTGATATTTCACTAAAGACTTCCATGGTCCAGTGACACCCTAGGAAATCTATCTGTTATTATTCTAAGTTACCCAGGACAATAGCTGTTACAGAAAGAACTCTCTCAATATCCCCACTTTGCTTTATCAGAAACCAAAATAGGGCTTAGACTGCTCTTATCTGACCTACTTTCGTGTAGGAGTTATAATGACCTAAATTCCTAAGTGCATGTGCTTCAAAGGGACTGTCCAGAGTTTTCAGAGCCACCCTCATCACCGGGCGGAAGCACACTTCCACGATGCTGGAGGCACACAAAGCTACATTAATTCTACACATCTGCAAGGATTTTCCACGAGGAGCTGGATCAGCTCTCAGATTTTGAGGAACGTACTCCTACATTCCCTTCCAAAAAAGTATTATCACCATTTCACCTAATAACGTGGGGTTACGTAGTTATAGAGGCCAAGATGGATAGAACACAGGCCATTTGGAATTATAATTTTGTGCGTCACACACTCTCATTCTGTCAGTACGTTATGCTGCTTATTTTTAAACAGCACGATCACATCAAAAAATATTCTAAAGGGTAAACATCTTTGAAAGGATGCCAGGTGACCTGGTCCCATGCTGGCCCGGAGGACGCCCAGGTAACCAGGCTTTACTTCCTTACCTTGGACACGAGGTGTTCATATAATTCTTTCCAGTATTTATAACTCAGACTCCTGACCCCTTTTTTCATTTTTGGTTTCTTTTCTTGCCCTCTACTCTCTCCCTGAGACCCGCGAAGGCTGGAAGGTTCTAACTATTTGCCTTCAACTTGCACTTCTTTTCAGCCCCGACAACTAAATGTTTGAGGTGCGTGTGCGTGTCAATGTCTGAGGCACCACAAACTCCATCACATTTCAGATGGAATTGGTGGTTCTCCCAGGAGAACTTGCTCTTTCGATCACTTCTCATGCACAATTACTGAGTTCCAACCATTCTCATGTCCAAATGTGTATGTCCACGCATAGGTTCGCGTGCACATTTTATTTTTCAAATTTGTTCATCTTCTTCATTTTTACTGCAGCTGCCCAACTCTGCTGCGTTGTCTCCTGCCTGGACTGGTGCAGTAGACCCCAAGACCCCAAGATGGGCATCTCAAATCCCTCCGTGCCTGCCTCCCATCCATTCTTTTCGAGAAAATCTAAATGATCTTTTTGACACAAAAGTCAGATTGTGTCACTATTCTTGAAATCCTCCAAGGGTGTCATTTTTTCCTTTCCTTTTTTTTTTTTTTTTTTTACATTAGGACAGAGGCTAAAATGTTCAATATGACTTACACAGGTTCTATTTGATTGATCTTGCCCCTACCTCTCGCCCCCAAAACAATGACAAAATGTTCCTTAGGAGATAACAGAGCTTCTGTATGGAGTCAGCTGTAAATGTCTTTCAGGATTCGAGCAGGTTCTGGTGTCTGTATCGTAGCTGAAATTGTAATATCAAGGTGGTCTTTGCTCAAACAAGTATACGGAAACCTGATGCCAATTTCTCAACACAAGGCAGTCAAATGACCAGTGCAGACCACAAGCCTTTGTAGTGGACAATGTGAATGCCTTTGCACGCATGCTGGAGACAGTGAAGACTCATCATGGGATTGGAAAGACTTCCTCTAACCCACCTTCATATTCTTCTCATCAGAGGATCGCATAGATCCTGCCGTCACCCCATGGGACACGATCACTTTTCATCATATGAAATATTCACGTAAGGGACGGCGAAAAACAAATAAAGATCATTCAAAAAAATAACATTGACCACTGTGTTACTTTTCCAGGGCGCCCATGACAACGCACCCCAGACGGAGTGGCTTCAACAATAATAATTTATTTCTTCACAGTCTCGGCGGCTGGATGTCCGAGCCCCAGGTGTGGGCAGGGCTGGTTCTCCCGAGGCGTCTCTCCCGGACGTATGCGCTCCGTCTCCTCCCTGTGACCTCACAAGATCATCCCTGTGTGTGTCTGTGCCCTCGTCTCTTCTTTTTATAAGGACACAGTCCTATTGGATCAGGCCCACCCCGGTGACTTCATTTTACCTCAATCACCTCTTTAACGACGCTATCTGCCGATCCAGACACACTGAGGTCCTGGGGGAGTCAGGGCTTCCACACGTGAATTTGTGGGGACAGATTTCAGGCCATGACCACCACTGTATTAAAGTGCAATTTCCCAGTGCTTTCTTCCACGGCCTGGCACTTAGCATTATTACAGTGTTCTGATAAATGGCTTTGGTCATGCATTGA
>NW_011889397.1:214238-223591 GCF_000151845.1 Pteropus vampyrus
TCAACAATAATAATTTATTTCTTCACAGTCTCGGGGGCTGGATGTCCGAGCCCCAGGTGTGGGCAGGGCTGGTTCTCCCGAGGCGTCTCTCCCGGACGTATGCGCTCCGTCTCCTCCCTGTGACCTCACAAGATCATCCCTGTGTGTGTCTGTGCCCTCGTCTCTTCTTCTTATAAGGACACAGTCCTATTGGATCAGGCCCACCCCGGTGACTTCATTTTACCTCAGTCACCTCTTTAACGACGCTATCTGCCGATCCAGACACACGGAGGTCCTGGGGGGCGGGGGCGGTCAGGGCTTCCACACGTGAATTTGGGGGGACAGATTTCAGGCCATGACCACTACTGTATTAAAGTGCAATTTCCCAGTGCTTTCTTCCACGGCCTGGCACTTAGCATTATTACAGTGTTCTGATAAATGGCTTTGGTCATGCATTGATCTTGTGATTCATACGGCAGGCTTGGAGAAATCATCGATTGGCCCGAGATGCTACGAATGTGTTGTCATCGCTATTCCCGGCATCGAGGATGCTGAAAGTGGGGTCGGGAACATGTGTTTGCGTGTGTTACACACAATGTCCATGAACAGACGCGGGATGGGATCCGTATGGCATGTCCTAGATTCACTCGTGTAGAACGCCGACAGAGAAGAGATCTCAAAACTCTGAACACAGGAAAGTTCGTCTTCTAAAATCTAAACCTCTGGTAAACACATCACACTAAAACCAAAGAAACAATGTAATCACATTGCAGAAGAAGTTTTATTTGAAGGAAGGGTCAGGAAAAACATATTCGCCGTTTGATACTTGTACTTTCTATTGCCAATTTAATAGCTGCCGTGGGGTACTGGAAAAGACAATTAGCATAGAGCCACAAAATCAAAATTAAAATCGGGCCCGTGTTATTTCCAAGTATATGACTTTGGGGAAGGCACTTACCTGTTCACTGTGTTTAGGAGGTAAGCTAAATATAGATTTAAATAACCTCTAATCTTAGAGAAGTCTAGAGACCATTCCCTTTACAAGTTTACAACAGCTTGACAGAGAACTGCATCTGAGGAAAATTAACGACTCACTACCACCATTTATGAATTTTTATAAGCAAAAATCTCCAAAAATGGCAGGACTGCTATCTGTCTCATAGGTTAGTTAGTGCAATTGCCCTAGCCCCTACTTAGGAGCCTGGCTGAGATTAAGTGTCTGGTTGATGAGAACCATTATTAAATGGATATTTTCAGCATGATATCTTTTTACTTGAAAAGACTGAAATTTTTAAAATCTTTTTGTTGAAAGTTTATGTCCTCCACTTGTACCTCCCACTACTTCTCACTCGATCCCCATCATAATCCTTAATTCGTTGAATCACAATTGTTACCATAGAGATGATTTCCATGTCACAAACAGGATTAGGACTTCAGGTGGAGAAATAAACAGCAGGCACATTGAACTCGACAGAAATGAAATCCTGTTCTTATGCAGAAAGCCTTCACATAATCAGGCGTGACCCCCAAATGCGCAATTTTCTTTTGTGAGACATTTTTTTTGGTGTAGAAAGATGCATCATCGTGTACTAAATTCAATTCTAAAATGAAAATGTCATAGAACTTCAACTGGTGTTTTAGAGCGAAACCCTCTAGCATGTAACAACAACAACAATTATTATCCAAATGTTAGGATCATTTTGGCAAATACAGTAAAAAGTCCAAATTTATCCAGAAAAGCTTTTTAAATCACAAAAGTGGTTACGATCAAACTGAATAGTTGCCAGGTTATAGCTATTAAAACAAGGAACTTGCAACAGAGTGAATGAAGCTCACGTGGCTTCTGACATCGTGACAGTCTCAAACGATAATTCCACGCGGACCTCAGACTAAGATGCATAGACAGCAAGGTTTCTAGGACACCACGAAAGGCTCCTTTGACCAGAAATAACATTCTCATGAATCTAGAGCAGCACCTAAATCCGAGTCGACTTTTATAGTGAAACAGAAAAAGAACAGAATATTTATTGAGAATCCACTAGCAGATGCGCTGCCAGCTACCCATTGAGTTCTCACAATAATCTTGCCCACCCCCGCCCCACATACCCCATCCTGTCATTCCCACTTTCGTGAGATATAGGTTTAAAGAGATTAAAAACTGCATTATGGCCATGATTAATAAGTCTCGGAGCCAGGGTTTAAACCCACACTCAGCAACTCCACTTTCAGACTCGAGCTACTACGTCTCAAAGCTCAAAATCTGTGCTATCGCAACTGTATAGAACAGAATGATCTGAGGCCTCAAATCACCAGCCATCATCACCTTGGCTCCAAGAAGTTACAACTGTCTGGTATTTCACCGAGGAGACCATCAAGCTCCAGAAAACAAGAGAAGGAGGCTGTGTGGCTGGTACACCAGATGTCTCCCGCATCTGCAGGCTTGGGGACCTTACTCCTGGCACCCCACTGTACATTCCTATCCTGAATGATTTCAAGGGTTCTCTAGTCATATTTTTATGCCTCTCTGAACCTTGGCGTTTGCCTCAAGGGAACCGAGGCAGGTAGAATTTGCACAGAGGCTAAGCCCTCTGAAGAGTCTCTCGTAAGGACCGTTTTGATGCAGAGTCCGAGGCCCATCTTCCGTGCAGGAAAGGATGAGTGGAAAATAAGCTACGCGACAGATGTTATTTCTTGGTTCTCGTACTTTTTAAATTAAAAACAATTATTTTGGTTTCGTTTGATGCGACTTAAAAAAATTTCAACTTCCAGTTGACGTTCACTATTATTTTAATGTCAGGTGGACAGCACAGTGGGGACTTATTGATACAACTTAGGAAGTGGTCCCCCCGATAAATCTAGTCCTCGTCTGGCACCACGACGTTACTGACTGCACTCCCTGTGCTCTGCCTTGCATTCTGTGACTATTATAACTGCCGATTTCTCCTTTTTTAATCCCTCCTGGTTTTCACCCAGCCTCTACTCCCCTCCCATCTTGCAAGCATCAAAATGTTCTCGGTATCTATGAGCTTGTTTCTTTTTTGTTTGTTCGATGTTTTCACTTCTGTTATAATCCCATGGGAAGTTCCACTGCCGTTAATACTTGGAGATGAAGGGTTTTGTAAATTAAGGCAAACGAGGGAATTTGCTAGTGTTTCAGGAGGAAAGTTTAAAAAAGATTCCCTTCAACATACTTGAGAAATTGGAACAGTGTCCAAGAGTTCAGGCATTTATCGAGAAAATACCGTTTCTAAGCTAGGGATGACCGTTCCTGGGGTGGGGCGTGGGCGGCGGGAGAGAATTACATTTTCAATTTAGAGTCGCCACGTCCCACCACGGGGGCACTGCTGTCTCAAGAATTTTGCTCTGTGCCCCAGTAGATGACCTCTAGATTACGTACACCAGGGAAGGGAAGAATTTGCAGGATGTCTCTGCACAGCTGATGCTCTGTCGGACATCTGGTCTGTGCAGGCGACAGAGTCCCTGGCCCCTGCCCCGAGCATGATAGATTTCGTGACTGGCCGGCCAGCACGGTAAGGCAGCCAGTGCTGGCTTCTCGCGTCTGCCCCGATGTGCCGTGTGCAAGGCACGCTTCCGTGCACGCTTGCACTGTGCACCGCACAGATCTCAATCCCCGGCTGCCACTGTGGTGAAGACCAGGACCTCTTCCCTCCACTGCGTTGGTCCTGGAGAATAAGATGGTCACCTGATTGTTCACTCGGATCGTGTGGCATCAGAGCCACAGGTGCGCCTCGCGAGGATGACGTATAGTTTGGAAGTCAGCCGAGTTTGCCGAGGGCGATCGTTGGCGTAGGCTGTTCATCTTCAGCTTTCTTCTCTCACTTATTTTTTTAGATGACTCTAGGCTGTGTTTCTAGGTTAACTCATCTTGATTGTCGGCTCTTAGCGCCTTCACAGTGTGGCTCTGAAGCTTCCGGTTCCCCACACTGCTCCTCTCCCAGGCCTTGGATGCTCTCCTTCCTTTTCTTGTAGTTCAAGATGCTGAAGCTTCTCCTCAAACTAAGGGCAGCCAGTGATGATCTACTGAGCCCACGTGATAATGCCCGATGATTCTGGCTTCCTCAATACGAAGCTTTACGGAGGCACAGCCTCCGTACCCAACAATTCACCTACTTTAGGTATACGTTTCCATGATTTTTAGCATTTTTACGGAGTTGTGCAACCATCACCACGATCTAATTTTGAAACATTTCATCCCTGCACAAAGAACTCATGGTCATCAGCAGTCACGCCCCGTCTCGAGCTCCTTCCGCCTCCTCCGGCTCCCCGGGCCGGCCCACCACCAGACCACGTTGCGTCCCCAAAGCTTTGCCTTTTCTGGGTCTTTCATTGAAATGGAATCGTATTTTAATTTCAGTCGTGGTCGACTGTATGTCGTATAAAATGTCCCATCTCGACCGTTTCTAAGTGCACGGTTCCGTGTCACGAAGTGGATTCGCACTGTTGTGCATCCGTCATTGCTGCTCGTCCATAGAAATCTCATCTCGTAAAACTGAAGCTGTACCTCCTGAAGCATGACCTCTCCTCCCCTGATAATATATGGTTTTATTATTATTATTATTATTTTATTTTTATTTTTTTACTGAGTTTTTCTAGAAACTCACCCATGTTGTGGCATGTATCAGCGCTTCATTCCTTTTGAATGGCTGAATACTATTCCACATTCATCAGTTGACGGACATCGGTGTCTCTTGCCACCTTTGGCTGCTGTGCACAATGGCTGCTGTGGACACTCCTGCAGTAGTGCTTCCGTGAACACGTGTTCTCATCTCTCCCGGGTAGACACTTAAGCGTGGAATCGCTGGGCCAGACGAGAACTGTATGCTTAACGTGTCAAAAAACTGCCAGCTCGTTTTATCGAAGCAGCTGCACAGTTTACACTGCCAAGCGATAAATGAGGACTCAGTTTCCCCGGGTCCTCCTAGTGACTGTGTCTTGGTCTCGTTTTCGCCATCCTAGTGGATGTGATGCATTATGTCACCGTGGTTTTCATCTGCATCTCCCTCGTGGCTAATCATCTTGAGCATCTTTTTATGTAAGTATTGGCCGTTCTTTTTATTGTAGAAATGTCCATTCGATTTCTTTGCTTTTTTAAAAGGGGATGGCTCATATATTTTATTTGCTTTAAGGAATTAATACACTCTAGGACATCTGAGCGATTGTCACATCCATCAAACAAGCCGTACTATTGTTTTTCATACGGTCTTTCCTTCAGGTCGTAAAAGAAGAGAAACCAACGCTGAAGAAGCAGAACTTTCATTTATATAAACGAAGGAGGAAAAGCATCTTTTTTTCCTTATTCAAATCATAAAAGCTCATTAAAAGGTAATAAAGCATTTTTAATTTGGTTATTTCTCGGTGATAGAGTAATTTCCATGTTATGAATAAAGTCCTTTATTGCATACGTGACTTTTCTCGATGGTGTCTCTTGAAGAGCAAACCTTTTTAGTTTTCACGAAGTCCAGTTTTTCTCTTGTCATTTGTGCCTTTAATGGCATAGCTAAGAAACATTGCCTGCCCCAAAGGTATGAAGAAATGTTTATGTTTTTCTCTCAGAGTTTTGTAATTTAGCTGTTCAATTTAGGTTTATGATCCATTCGAGTTACGTTTGTGTATGAAATGCAGTAAGGGTCCAACTTCATTTTTTTTTATATCTAGAAATCCAAGAGAGGAACCGCAGATAATATGGGAAATTTGCACCCAGCACGTAGCCCATTGCCAATTACATCGTAAACACGAACCACATATTTTTGAATCAACAGACATATTTGTAGATTCCGCGGCTCCATTCCCCAAACCCAGATTTCACGCTTCGGTTGCAACTACCCCCCAAAAAGAAGGTGAAATGAGATCGAAACATCTTCCGAACTGAGAATATCACAGAATGACACCAGCCCTCTGGGGAAGTCAACACCAGCCACGTGAGAAATTCCAACACGGTGGCATTGACGAGGACCCCCAGCGGGGCTGCTTGAGCCCCTTAGAAAAGTGTCCGTGATGCAGATTGGATGAGTGGTTCAGGAAAAAGAAGAAAGATTACCGGACAGGGCAGAGGTGAGGGCACGGTCACACGTGTCACACCATCCCTGTCCTCTGTGACGTTGACCACTGCGGTATCCACATCATTCCTGCGCGCCCATCGCTAAAGCATTACCTGGCCAGACACATCCAAGTGGATTCTCATTTCGTTACCTTCCTGCCAACAAACAGCCTGTATAAATAGTTTTATAATTACGATCTTGATTTCAGAAATATAAATAGAAAGGAGATGACTTTGCCAGGGAAGCTGTCATTAAGTGCATTATGATTCCAGCTCCCAAATGCGGATGCAGATTTTATCCCCGCCTTTCTATCGGATAAGAAGTCCTTTTGGAACCAGCAGTTAAGCGACAATCTGCAAGGTCTTTCTCCACTGGGGGGACGGACACATAATCACGTATGGGAAGGGGCCTCCCACGCCACAGGTGTGTGAATCTCAATCCTGCTCGACCAGAATCCAATTAGTTAAATGCCATGAATCCCCCGAAATGTCGACGGGGCCCGTGGATCTGCTATTTCGAACCATCCACGTAATTCTACGAAGAGATCATCACTTTGCCTAACGATATTCCAGTGTCATTTAGTTGCTAAGACAACTGGATTGACCGGGCCTCAGCTGGTAGATTTGGCCACCAAGGGTGTCATCTGAGAACTGCCGCCATGGACGGGTTAATTGGAATAAACGTTGCGCATCACCTTTGTTCTGCAGTTTCCCTTGTCTCTCCCCCTTTTCCTGAACGGGGCCATTTCTAGGTCTTTCCATGTACCTGGGTCCAAAAAATTATGACCTCATGCTTAATTGGAATGGACAGCATTGCCGTGGACCATGTGGCATCATGGCCAGTAACGACTCTCCTGGAGAGAATGAAGGACACGCAAAAATTCAACCCCGCTGGCTTTCCTAAGGCCGTGTGTGAAACACAAACTAAACACCACACCCAGCGAACCCTAGAGAAAAATTTTCGCACTTGACATTGTTTTGCACTGTTGGAATAATATGCGGTCAGAGTCGGGAACGCTCGTTTCAAAGAGATTTTTTTCTTTATTCCGTTACGACCTGTGATGGGAAGGCTTTCTCTCATCACAGGTGTCCCATAAGTCATCGTTACTCCGTTTCCAAGGGAACATTTCAGCCCTACCCCCGATCACATAGCTTCTCTTAATCATTCTCTTATTACTTATTCAGACAGAAAACCATCGGTTTCAACAAATAAAGCCAGAAAAGTAATCATACTGCCTTTGGGGCCTCTATTTCTCCCCCATAGATGGGGGTAGACTGTCTACATTGGGCTTACCCATTCCCGTTTGCTGAAATTCTATGGCCCTATTTAATACATAGTATGGAGAAACTGCTGTTTCAAATGGAAAAATTCCCAACATGGGAGTGAAACCATTCCTTCCTTTTTTAAAGATTACTTTCGCTTTACGCCCACCTCCTCCTTTAAGAAATAATACACTGAAATCTTGAAAAAAAAAGAAAGAAAGAAACAAGGACCTTAGGGCATCCTGCTTACGAAAACTCCGTGGCTGGCTCTTACCGGGACACGTCTGGCCGTTGGGGCCGGATGGCTCTTTGTCATGGGCTGCCCTGTACATTGCAGGACACGTGACACCATCCCCGGTCTCCACCAACTGGGTGACAATTAAAAATGTCTTCAGCTATCACTCCATAGGGGACAAAACCAGGATTGGTTGAGAACCTTACAATAATGCGTTAAGTCGTATAGACACAAAGAACACACAACAACTATGATCATCTGTGTGGCTATTTCAAAATCCTTCCCTCCGATTTAAACGCTTTTTTTTTTTTCAACGTGATGCTGTCGTTAACATTCTACTGATTCGCACTCCCAGACCGTCTGACTGGAAAAGATGGATTCTCTTGATTTTGTAGTTTCGAGGCATTCAGGTGATATATTGTCCAGGAACGTTAGAGTCACCTCTTTAACTAGAAAAATCGTCATTCTTAGTGTCTCATGGATAAGCAGTTGGCCCATGTTTTGCAAAGAATTAACCGACCTTCTGTTCCGTATGCAGCCATGCTGAAGGTTCTAGAACCCCTTTGCTGTTTTTTGTTGCAAAATTATGACCGAACGGAATTTACAGGATTGCAATGTAGCTGGATTTGTGATTGTGTGGTGTCTCTTGACACACCCGCGAACACCAAATTCACATCGCTTCCCCACTCCAATTCTCGCTTCTTCCCCAGCGTCTGCCGCCCGACAATTCCAGTCGATTTGGACGCTGGGTCCCAGAGTTAGTGTAGACCACGCAAGACTGCCCTCACCACAGATGGCAGCCCAAACGGGTCCCACGGGAGACGCTCGCTTCTGCCCGGCCTGCCACAATGTAGGAATTCCCGCCGATTTCCCTCCCAGGAGCAGTAATTTGCTAGACCAGCCGACAGAGCTGAGGGAAACAGTCTTCTGGCTGCTACTGGTTTCGTAGAAAGTGGACCAGTTGGGAACAAACAAACGGTAGAGTTCTCCAGGGCAAGGCCTGGGACTGCGGGTCGGCGTGGGGCTCCCAAGCCCTCTGGGTGTGCTACTCTCTTTGCCCATTACGAGTTCACCAACCTGGAAGCCCCCCCAAATCTCATTGCTCTAGATCTTTTGATACGACCCAAACTCCGGCCTCTCATCCTTCCGCAGAGGTCAGCGGTCGGGGCGAAAAGTGCCAACCCTCTAATGAAGTGGCCTTTCCGGTGATGAGCTTCCATCCTGAAGCCGGCTAGGAGCCCCACCTCGAGTCAGCTCAATGGCAAAAACTCGGGGGTAGTCAAATGGGGCTCAGTATAAATAACAGAAGACACTCTTATCGCTCGGGAAGGCCCATGGGTTTCGGAGTGGTGTCCCAGCGGCGAGAGCAAATAGTGTACTTTCGTTGCTATACAGAGAGAGAGACGGAAACAGCTCCATCTCGTCATGGGGTGTGGGCCCTGGCCAAGGATACAGCCAAAAGGGGACAAGTGCTGAGCTAGGAGCAGCCAGACACTGTGTGTCTTCGGAGTCCTAAGTCCTGTCACAAATGGTTCAGGTACTATAAAAAGATTACAAACAAACCAAAGAAAAACTCGATTCGGTGGAAAGACTATTCAAATGAAAACCATAGGGAAAGGAAGTCGCCGAAGGCGTAGTAGAAGCAGAACCTACACGGCTTCTGGTGGCTGCATCGACGCGAATGACTGTCCCGGGTGCTCGGATTTCTTCTGCTTGCAAAGCTCTGGGTGAATGACACGGGGGAAGCCCTGTTCTTCAGAATCGCTGTCTTATCTCGAGACCCAGGTGCATCTCCGTGTCGGCAATTTCATTTCCTGA
>NW_011889397.1:225776-227800 GCF_000151845.1 Pteropus vampyrus
GGTCTGCTTTCAAGGCAGATAAGAGAATTCAAGAAAGAAAAACTCAGCTTATTTTGAAATGTTTTCAGCTCGAAATATTTTCCATGCCACCGGGGAGTGTTCTGGGCCCTTTTACCGACGATATAGCTCCTTAGTGGGGATCAAAGCATCTCTGCTGAGCAGGCAAGTCCCTGCCTTTACTGGTGGCCGGAGTGTACGCTCGTCATGGGCATGACAGGCAAACACAGTGCCCCGTCTGCCTGTGGGCTCAGTGCCGGAGGATGGGCTGGGTCACGGCACTGGGGACAAAGTCATGCTTGCGGACGGCACCGGCTGCAGTCTCGTGGGGCGGGTCGTAAGCGGAGACGCATCGTTGGGCTTCTGTGGCCCTTGTCCGTCTGTGGCCGGCGTGAGAAAGCGTGGCTGCCTTTGTGAAAGACGCGAACATGTGCTGGGAAGGTAACGAGGCGATCGGTACTCAGGCTGCTGCAGCCGGGGATGTGCGCTAATGGGGGCCTGGGGTTTGCCGGAGGCAACGAGACAGGAAATCATCCTCGTCGCGGCCAGCGCTAAGGGAGGGAGGTGGGTCTTCACTCGACTGTTCAAGAGACGGCTGGTCCTTTGCAATTAGCCGTTTCTCGGGTGGGGGTTTGCGTTCACCTTTGCTAATTTCGAGAGCGCAGGGCTCAGGTAAAGCTGCACGGTGTCACCTTGCTAGCTCCCTGCGGAGGTGTCAAAGGAGCTTGACCTCCTAGTTCCTAGAGAGAGAGAAGCACGGGGGCCCCACAGACGAAACCAGCAAGAAAACTGCTGGGGAAGCCTGTGTTGCTCAAAGCGCGGGGGAGGGGAGGTTTGGCAGAATTGCCAAATTCCTCCCAGTTTGAAAAAGGCCTTCCGACGCGCAGCCCGTGGCTGACATCCTGGAGACCTCATCGCGTGGCTTTGTAAGGTCGGAGCCAACGTGGAAAGCGCTGTGGAGCTTCTCGCATCTACGACCCCTCTGCAGACCCACATGCCCTCTGCGGTCCCACTGCGGGAGCGTCTGCTCACGGTATCTGCGGGAGCAGCTCAGGGTGGCCCTGTCCTCCTCCACGAGATCCTGCGTTTCCGTCTGGGGACAGCCGGCCACGCGGCGAAAGCACGTGCCCAGCAGAGCAGGGCAGCCTCCAGCTGCACCAGGAACCAGAGCCGCGCCCCTCCCCCGACAGGACCAAAGGACAGAGGACCAGACCGAACTTGACCACAAGAATCCTTCAGAAGCCAAGGGGGCGCTGTCCATGGAGACATGGTGCTGACGCCCCCTCCCATAATGCCCAAGCTCCCAGCGCCTCCGGCCGACACGTGCCCTGCCAGCTCTCCCGTCCACCTGCTTCCCAGCCCCTTAAAAACCCGCCTGGACCCTGGATCGGGGAGTTTGGGCTTCTGAGCCGTCGTCTGCCCGTTCTCCTTGGGTAATGCGAGGAATAAAGAGACTGCTGTTCTGTTTGGCATTGGTCTCCGCTCGAATCAGGTGCGCGAACTCTTCCCGTTTGGTAATGCAAACAGGGGACTGCACCCAATTTTGTGTTTTTAAAAACAAAGAAAAATAAGGATTATGTGTTGATGGCTCAATATATCATAGGATGGACTGTATGTTTAATACACTAGGTGACGTCCTGTTCTCCTGTGATAAGTTCCATTCTTCCAATGATGAGAATGGAATGCTTTCTTATCAGATTGACCATCTGATACTTGGAGTGAAGCCGACAAAACGGCTCCTGTGTCTGTCTACATGAAAGCTTGTTTCTCCTGGATGCATCTCATTTCAGGGCTGAGCACAGAGGATATTTCTGTCTCCCAACAGGACCTGTGGTCTTGCACCTTTATGTCACAATGTCAGCTGAATGGGGACCGAAAGCAGCAGGACTATTTCTGGAAGTCAAAGCTTTACACGGCAGGGGAGCAGCAAAATGTAACATTGCATGAAAGAGACGGCAGACACACACGTCTAAACGAGATGTATGCACAACTCCCTTCCCCTTCTCTGGGTTCCCCAAATGCTCTGT
>NW_011889397.1:229580-230504 GCF_000151845.1 Pteropus vampyrus
AAAAAAAAAAAAAAAAAAAGAAAGAAAAAAGTGGATAAGGGTGGCCGGCCATGCCGTCTGGGTTTCATGCCGGCCTTTCCGTCCTGCCTCACTGTTGATGGGTTTGGGCACCCCGCGCCCCAGATCACGGCATCTGGGGGCCCTGCGTGTTTCCCGCTGGAGGACACGGGGAACACGGCAGAAGCGGGAAGGTCGCCCTGACCTCTGCCACCTCGGCCTTCTTCCCTAAAGCAGGTCGTGAATGCTGCAGGTGACAGGTGCCGTCGAAGCATGTTCCACGAGCCCTCCCCTTCCCCGTGATGTGTGCACCGTTAAATCCTGTCGCAGAGGGAGACAGGCTTCCTGCCAGGCTCTCCTCGACTCTTGAGAAAACGCGGAGTAAAAGGTGTGTGTGCTTTTGTCCTGTTAACCGTTCGCACAGCCGTTTAATTTTCAGCCAGAGACCCAACGAGGGTGCCGGACGATGCTTTCCTCCCCCGCGGCGTAGTAAGGACAGCGAGGAATCAGACTTCTCATCATCACGTGGTCCTCCTGTGTTCCCCTCCAGGACCCAGTAAGAGATCCAGCAGTGGCTGGTCGGAGGGCACAGGGGAGGAGTTTTGGGACGGAGAGCCGGGCCATTTAGAGGAGACCAGTTGGGGGCTGATCTGGAGATGTGCCAAGCTGGACAGGCTGCCTGGGCGGCTCACGCCAGTCCGCTCACTAGCGTTAGGCGGCCACGGCGCTGGTGCCCACGGTTTACTGCAGGAAGAGCGAGAATCGATGAGTTCCTCCTCCCTCCCTGCCCACTTTGCCGCCCGCCTGATTCCCGCATTCCCTGGGGCTGTTGCTCACGTGCTGCCTCTAAGCGTCTGTCCGCTCACAGTGACCTTTCTTATCAGACGGACCACAGGATGCTGAACACGTGACCGTCGAAGTCACGGC
>NW_011889397.1:231467-235549 GCF_000151845.1 Pteropus vampyrus
GTACCTGACTGACTACAGCTGTCCAATTGTCCTCTACAGAAGCCATAAGTGACATTTCATGGGCTAAGCTCATTGTCACGCTACGTTAGCACGGGTCCTGTGCACTTCTCGGAACTCCGATAAGCATTTTACTTACAGAACCTCAACAGGCAAACCACATCGAGTTAATTAGGTGAGGGACGGTTTCGAGCTTTGCATGCCTAGTGGCGCTCTCTGCACGTCCGCAAAGAAAGGGCATCTTTAAACATGGTAAACGGTAGGAAAACGGCCATCGTGTGACTCTGTGGTTGGGGGAAGGGAAGGGGTGGTGGGCACCCCCCACCCGAACCCCTCTCCTCCCCAGAAAGACAGACGTTCCCTCTGACCGGCTCTCCACAAACGATCGGCCATCCTTGCTTTTAACCTCAGTTGATCCCTCCGGAAAGTGGACCCGGCAGTTAAAGTCACACACACACCGTGTCTCCTTGAGCGAGAGACTTCTGCCATTTCTGCTGGCCCCGCCTGCTATGCGTTTCTTCCCCCCTGGATGAACCCAATAAGTAGTCAGAACCAAATGTCCTACTCAAGCATGGAGCAGCTCTCTTTCAATTCCATGTTTCCGATCTATTTTCATAGTACCCTCATTGTGTCACAAGAGCCTACTGAGCTCCCCAAGACAAATAAAAATGTTACCCAACCATCCTGCTTTAAAAAAATAAAAGCTTCGGCTCCTTTCTTTGTGTTTACTGTTTATCGCGAGTGCCCTGGCTCCCTCGCTGTCTCTCGTGCATATATGAAAAAATATAAAATGTTTATAACTTGTATATGTTATTTCCAATAGAAAGTATATTTCCCGCGGGTTGTCTGTCTCATGGTTTTTTTTTTTATCCTAAGCACCTTAACGCAAGATTAAAGCATCAGAGACAGGAAACACCGTCTGCCGAACAAACGAATCATTTCATCGCCTGGCGAGTTTTTAATTTCGATCTGCCCTTCCTCTTTGATGAACAACAACGTCTCTGTGTTTGGGAAACTGGTGACTGATGCATCTTGACTTTTTGGGTGAAGCATGGACATCCCACGTGCAGGGAAAGCCCCAGGGTTGGCCGCACTATGTGGAAGGATTATGCCCTGGCCTCTCTCCCGTCTTTTTTTCTAAATTCCTGCCAGCTCGCGGCCCCGATGTGACCCCTCCGTTCGTACCGACGCTTCTCCGGGTTGTCCTAGCTGCAGAAACCAGCCCGGTGTTTCATCACATGCAGGAAAAGTCCCGGCTGGCTCTTGGTGGACTGACCACAGCCTTCTTTAGAGAAAGGCGTGTCCATTAGAGGGACAGAGAGGCGAGATCGAGTGGCCCCGTCCTGCCCGACAGAGGAAGGTTATGTTAAGGTGACTTAGGATGGAAGCTGTAGGACAGAGTCCGTCTCCCTGTGGTTTCCGGCCGGCAGAGGCTGCCTGCTCTGTTTGGGTCACAGCTCATTCGAATGACCCTTTTTCCGCCGTCACATGCCCTCCCCTGAGGCCCCGACCGCCCCGCTCGGAGGCCCTGTGTGAGTACACAGCACCACGCCGATAACCAGGGGTCACTCCCCTCCTCGACACCCTCGACTCACTCGCACCCGCCAAGGGCCTTTGACTTGTAAGGTGACCCATTCCCTGGTTTGGGGATCGGACACGCACAGCGGTGGCGGAGTCATTATTCAGATAATGGTGGGGGCGGGAGGCTTTGCTCAAAGTGTTGCTCGTCAAAGGGTCCAAAAGCAGGTCAGATATGAAAGGAGCATCAGAACAACGAGGCTGCAAACAACGGGGCTCGTCCTTGGTCCCCAGCGTCCCCACCGCCCGCACCCTCAGCCTGTGGCAACCTCCAATCTCGCCTCTGTATCTCAGTTGGGGCTTTTCCTGTCTGTTTTGTCGTGTTTTCTCTTTCTAAGATTCTGCGTATAAGTGAGGCAGATCATACAGTGTTTGTCTTTGTCTCTCGGACTTAGCACGATGCCCTCCAGGTCACCCCATGTTGTCACGAATGCAAGGTTTCCTTCCGTTTACACCTGAATAACATTCCATCTGCAGCTATTCATCTACCGACAGACACTGAGGCATCTCCGTCTCTTCTCTGTGGCGGATCCCGCTGCAGTGCCTGTGGGAAAGCAGATACCTCTTCGAATGGGCGATTCCATTTTCTTCAGATGAATACGCAGACAGGGGATTTCTGGGCCATATGGTAATTCCGTTTGTCATTTTTGGAGGAGCCTCCGTACCGTTTTCCACAGCGGCTGAACCGCTTTGCTGTCCCCCCAGCAGTGGGTGAGGGATGCTTCTCTCCCCGTAGCTGGTCACCCTCCTCTCTTGATGAAAGCCATTTGAATAGGTACAGAGGGATGTACCTATTAAACACTGTGGTTTTAATGTGCGTCTCCCTGGTGATGAGTGATGCTGAGCATCTTTTCATGTACCCGTGGGCCATCTGTGCACCTTCTTCAGGAACATGTCTCTTCAGGCTCCCTGACACACACATCTTTGACACGTGCATTTGGTCTTCGGGCTACGTCACAGAACGGGGAGCTCACCGCTCTGTGGGTCCGAATGCCTGATGTCGCTCGGTGACCATTAAAAGAAGTATCTACCCGTGACCAAGGCTTCATCCTTTAGTCAAAATAGCACATTTCCAAACTGAGTATTTTAGCTTCTTATGTGATCTTCACTTAGCTGTTTTCCCAAGGTGAGATGCTATTTATATATCCCCGACTCATCTTAAACTATTTTTTTCCTGATGTCGCCAAAGAAAAGAAAAAAATGTCCCAAATATCTGCAAAACAATGCAAATATTAGTGTGCTGCTGATAGTCAACTGTTCTTGACCTCCAGGGGAAAAAAAAAAAGCCATTTAATGTGGCTCTGCCTAGAAACAACCCCTCATGAAAAAGTTGCTGTTTATGCCGTCATTCCTCATGAGACTGTGAATTCAGAGAGAGAAAAGATGGATGTTTTGGATTCACTGTCAAAGTAGTTTGTACTGAATTCAGGAAGTACTGATGCATCAATCTACTCATTCTTTCAATGGAGATTTATGAATATGTATTGGGTCTCCAGACACGTGTTGCATTCCATGGGTATAAAATAAGAGAAAACGTAGCGTCTGCCCTAGAGAAATCCTCGCTGTGGTCTGACCCCGCCACGTCCTAGGACAGGTGTAATGCCCCTGGCGTTGTGGAGTGTTCGCTGTGGTCTCAGAGTATTTGAAGACCCCAAGGAAGACGTTACCCATGGCTTTTATAACGTTCAGTTAAACACAGAGAGGTGAGGGCAGCGTCAAGAAGTCAGGCTGGAGGCACAGGAGAGCTTCCTGACAATAAGACCCACCCTGCCCTGAAAACTCAGGATACGTCGGTCTTCCAGGAGACGCTGAATCACCGCGTGGATCCTGTTCGAGCGTGGGCAGGGGCCAATGACATCTCAAGGGTTTTTGTGGTTGTTGAGTTCTGTGACTCTCCTCCAAAGGCGTCACCTTGTTGCTGCCCCATGCCCTGGGGGAAAAATAAAGATAGAGAAAAAGCCCTTCGGCAACTTTGATTAACTTTACAAAAAGAACGAGATCATGTGTCTAAAAGGGGAACTTGGGATTTCTAAGATGATGAGTGTATTTAGAAGCGCCATAAAGAATCATGACTCTGCTACGGAAAACGGTTCAGGGGTGGCATGGTGTCTCCAACGCTCCAACGCTCAGTGGCTGCCTAGCCGTACTGCGATTTTCCGGGATTAGGGCTCGTTGCCGTGGCGGTGATTCCGTTCGATTGTGCGTGGCGTTGTGGTGACATGGCCACTTGACCCCTTCCGAGCGCTGGCATTCTTCGGGCGCTGATTCGCAGGTAATGAGGTAATATATTTACGTACCGTGCAGAGCATTTTATTTCGGGCTACACGTTAAGTATACATTCTCCTGTAGTAAATGCTGCTAGCCGCGAAGGAGTCGAATGGATTTTCAAGAGAAAGTGGACTAGAGTTTAAACATCCTCACGTCATCCGTGTTGCCCACCTGTCTTCAGGTGCTCACGGAGGATAAATGGACAGGTGGACCATGTTTGCCAATGTCCGTTCGAACGC
>NW_011889397.1:238299-257636 GCF_000151845.1 Pteropus vampyrus
GGGGAAGGAGCTTAATGTGTTTATTTGAAGCTAATTGCTTGATTTACTCGCGGGCCGGCCAGCTGCAAGACTCACTGCACCAGCTTGGGTGGCATTTGCCAAACTTCCATCTTTACTTAGGGAAAACCGTGACTCCCCGGGAATTCTGCCTATGTAAACACCCCGACATATGGGCCGTTTGCACAGACATATGTCTGCGTACCGAGGCCTGGAGCGGAACTTCCACAGATGCCTGTCTTGCGAGTGTTTAAATTTCCAGTAAACGGGGAGGCCGCGGAGAGCCCCTCTCCCTCCTCCCTGGCCCCTCATAGTAGGGTCTGCATGGGGTGATCTAGAACTTTCTGTCTGATGCTCTGCACCCGTCAGAAAGAGGAAGTGAAGACACCATGACAGAACCTCACTCATACTGCAAAGGACTTTTTTTTTTTTAATCTGTTCTGGCGTGAACAACTTCCTTGACTGCCTTGGGGCCGAGACGATCAGCCATCTGTTCTGTGCGGTGCCAGAGTCCACGAGCTTTAGGCAGCACCTTGAGGACAGATGAGCTTTGCCAAGGAAAGGACACAGCCTGCAACGGGCCGCTGGGACATCTGGTCCCAAAGGGACTGCTCACCTCTTTGCTCAAGGCACAGAGTAAGGAAGGAGCTGGCCACTGCTCCCCAGACAAGGATGTGCCCACCCCTCTCTCTAGAGTGAGCTGTCGAGTCATCTCCTTTGTCCCCCTTCACCGCAAAGCCACCGGGAGCTCTGTCCTTCCTGGAGTCATCAACATGCCACGGGGAAGACTGACGTCTCCTGAGCTCGCACAGTGGCGGTGGCCGTTATGGGTGAAAGCAGATGCGTTCGGAAGGCAGCGTGCACTCCCCACGCAGGGCAAGACGCTCCCGCACGTGAGGTGACTCGACGGCGCCCTCTGTGTGGCAGGGAGCCTTGCCCCTGGCTTCCTCGTAATTAGAGGACGTGGCTCCCAAATCGGCCACTGCTCTAATTAAAATGCAGCAGCGGGTTTTTTGGGAAGCCAAGAATGTCTGTGAAGCTTCCGTCCCATGCGCTCGACGCTAAACGAATCACAGCCCCGACGGCAGGCGGGGTTCCCAAGTCGGGGACTAGAACGCGAGGGGGAGGCGGAGGCTCTCGGGTGACCGTGCAGAGGGAGGCTCTCGGGTGACCGTGCAGAGGGAGGCCTCGCCCGGACTGCAGAAGCGGACACGTCGTGAGACATGGGCGCAGCGCGACGCCTCAACCCGCAGGCCGCCCCGTGCACCTCCCCCGACGCGGACGCCCGCGGCCTCGCCCTTGACAGTGAACGTGTCCCCCAGGAGCAGCCACTGGAAAGAGCCGGGAGGCTTGTTTTGTTTTTAACGGGGGTGGAGCGCGTGGAAGACGGAAGGACAGGGGGACAGGCGGTGGGGACCGGCGAGCGTCACGCAGCACTGGGGGGCGGAAGGGCGGACGGCGGCAGCGGTCACGACAAGAACCTGTGCCCTGTCCGTCCTCCCCGGACCGAGCTCGGCCGTGTGCCGCCTTTGGCGACCTAGGTCTCTGGAGAAGTCCTAGGCAGGACCTCGCACGAGGCTTTGCACTCAGGCGACAGTCTCTGCCGAGTCCCAGCTTCTGCTTCCGAGCAGAGTAAGCTCAGTCTTGTCAGGACATCTGTGTCGCGTCGATAGCTTATCTGCATCGGGACGCGGCTGCCAATCCATCCACCAAGAAGAATGTGTGCGAAGAGCCAGCAGACGGCCACACAGATAGAAATAATGATGATGATGATGATGACGATAATGATAATAATAATATTAAAAATAGGCCATAGAGAACGGCAAAAGATTGGAAATAATTTGGGGGCTGGAAATAGGAACATTTACACGATTTGGGCCTAGAAAGGGGGTCAGATCCTCCCAAGGAACCGAGGCCGTAGTGACGGGGGGACAAGGGAAGGGGCTGGTACTGAGAGAGGGAGCCGGCTCGGGTAGCCTGAGGCTGTGGCAGCACACGCACCTGCCACCCTCCTGGTGAGGGAGACGCGTTTTCTAGGGCTCTACATGTCGCTTCTCACTTCTGAAACGCTCCCTTCTGGCTCCATCCTCGCGATGCGGGTCCCGGCATCGGCCGCCCACTGCTCTTGGCAATGCCTCGACGACCCTCCCGTATCACGCTCGGCCTGGCGGCAGCGCCTGCACACACCATGGCTGCTCTCTTCAGAGTCTTCCCCACCTGTCAGGCGCCCTCGCTCAGAGAGTGCTTGCTGCTGGCGACGCGGACCTCGCCTGGCTATGCTGGGGGAACGGCTCACACAGCTGCAGCAGAGGACACACGGCCAGCGTCCTTGGCGGCCCAGCAGACGACCCAGACGGACGAGGAGGCAGAGCTGCAGCTGGCAAAGGCGGACAGGGGTCTGTGACTGTGAGTTAGAGCACCCAGCTTATACGCCCCCCTCCAAACCCCTCTTCTTCCATGGCCTCTGCTTGCTGGGGGAGGGGGGAGGGGAGGACAGATGGGTGATCCCAGAACCACATCCTCTGATTTGAGTTTCTGCCCTGGAAAAAAAGGCGAGGGTTTTCATGTGTAAGAGAGAAAAGACAAATGCTCTTTCGAGAGCCCTGTATCTAAAGATGAGAGAAACGTCAAGGACCACTGCTTCCTCCTTGGAATTTACGCACCCGAATTAGGTGCCTAGGGTTTAAAAATAGTCTCCCTTTGGTATAGCTCCCTTTAGTTACATTGTTCCCCATTATATATGTAGCGACCCAAAAAGCTCTGGCAAGAACTAACAGCAACAATAGGTACAATAGCAATTTCATAAATACTGTAAGTTGCTACGCAGGGGCCAGTGAGGAAGCTGCTTGCACACCTGGGCTGTGCTACACACAACCCTCATTCCGCGTGTGTGTGTGTGTGTGTGTGTGTGTGTGCGTGTGTGTGTGTACCAGCGGCACAAGCTCTGTGCTTCGCGAGCAGTGATGGGGTGGCGAAGACTCAGGTTGGCAGGAGAGAAACCCGTCTGTCCTTAATCCCTGGAGAACAGCGAGCCACCGGAGTGATGAGCGTGACGGTTTCGTTCACGTGTATCAATCGACTTCCGCCGCCGTCTTACGCTTGTAAGTACTGTTCCCTCTACTTTACAGATAAAGAAATTGAGCCTCAGAGGTATGTGACTTTGTCCACGAGGCACAGCTGTCCACCCTTTTATCTGCAAACTAAGCCAGAAGCGAGGGGTGACGTCCTGCTGAGGACTGAGCTTCCTGGTGGAAAATGTTCTTTTCCTTATCGAACGAAAGTGAGCAGCCCCACTTAAGAATACCTTAAGTAACTGTTGAAGATTATCTCAAGCTCCTTGAAAACCTAATTGTTTAGCACTCATTGAACTGCCATTGTCCCCTGCAGCAATAATATCTGTCTGTGCTCCCACAATGGCAGTTTAAAAAAACACAAACAAACAAACAAAAAAACACCCTTGCTGGCTACTGATAATGCAATGTCTCTTTCAGAAACGCTCTCTGACTACCTTTTACGAAACTGTCTATAATATATTTCCCCATGATGTTGCAAACCATAAATGCTCACTATTGATTCTCTTATTGAAAAATGGCATTATACGTGTAATTTAGAGGTTTGCATAAATCAAGAGAAAAGCAGGGACAGAATTCAAATTACAGAAAACTGAACAAAGTCGATCCATCCGTTGGTTTTTAGTGCTTTGAAAAAATAAACTTATTCCTACTGACCATTTTTCAAAGTCTTTCATCCCGTTTGGTCGCTAATCCATTGTGAAAAGTGGGATTAATTCTAAGACCTAACTGAGAAGCAATAAAGAGAATGCGAGAGGTGTTTTCGTTTTGTTTTGTTTTCATAAACAACCACTTTGGCAAGAAATAATCTAAGGAGCCAGGAGAGGGAACATTGAGAAGCTGGGCTCACACAGTCCAGAGTCAGGCCGTTTGGTGACAAATGTCAACGTAGGTTCTTCTACCGACTCTGCAGGGGGCAATGACGGCATCGGTCACTGTGCATGGACGTTAGAGACCAGCCTTCCTTGAATCTTTCCCCCTTTGCATTTGTACTCAGAAAAGAGTTTGTGCGTTTCGGCGAGTCTATTTGCTTAAAAATCCGCCCCTTCCCCCAAAAAAGTGCCAGATTCTAAGGAAATGTCTCCATTAGTGAAACCCACTCAGGGAACACAGGTGGAGACTGCCTTCCACTCAGCCCCACCCCCACGCCGGTTTGAGATCACCTGGCACGCCCAGGGCCACCGATCTTCACGGGGAGAGCGACGCGTCGAAATGCAGGCCACGTGGAAAACAGTCGGTGGAGACCCCATAAGCTAAAGCTGAAGGGAGAGGGAGAGCTTCAGTTACGGGCGGGGTAGAAAGAGATGCAGAAAATGAGGTTCGGTGAAATCTCCCCAGAAGTTTGGCCTACGTTTGGCTCGAAATGAAAATGAACATGAGTTTTTATTTCGTTCCAGCCAATATATATATATATATATATATATATATATATATATATATATATATATATATATATATATATATATATATATATATATTTTTTTTTTTTTTTTGGTCCATAATGGGGGTCCTTACAGGTGCTAGCTGAATCACGTAGCACTAAAAAGTTAAAAAGCTTTCTGTTAAGGTGTGACATTCCGACAGGAAATGGCAGAGATCGCACGTGTCCAATGAAACGGATGATCACAAAATGCTGGACCCACCACCTAGGTAAAAAAAAAAAATCAAGCCTTTTCTGCATCTCAGAAGCATCTTCCAGTCTCCTTGCAAAAAAAAAAATATCTGCTTTCCTAAATACTAACACCAGCGATTAGATTTGCCTGTCTTTAATGTCATTGTATAAGTGGAATCATACAGTGACAACTAGCGGTGTAGCAATTTTTACCCTGGCTGCGATGTAAACGAGTTCCAGTTTCTCCTCGTCACTAACGAGGACTCATAATGTCAGTCCTTGTCACCGTAGCCATTTTGGTGGTTGGGTGAAGGCTTCTCACTGTGGTTTCAGCGTGAACCTTACTGATGCGGAATGAGGCTGGGTATCGTTTTCATCTGTGCATTAGGCAAATCTTCTGCCCGCTTGCTCAACTGACTTGTTAGTGTTTTCCTCACCGATTTGTAGGAGCACTTTTTCTACTCAGTATATGAAACTTTGGCTATTTTAAAATGCTGTGTCGTCTCCCAATTGGTGTCTTGGCTTTTTACGCAGTGACGTCTTTTGCGAACACAGAATCACGGGAATAAACGATTCGTAAGTTTTCATTTAAGCACGCCGTTCTGCGTAGCGTGAAGAAATCTCGCACCGCCCCCCTCTGTCCCTCCCGGCACACTAATGCCCCCTCTGTCTCACGTCTCCATGCTGCGTGCACCTGTCAGTCACTGGGCAGAGGTCTTAGTGCTCAGATCTACAGTGCTTATGGTCAAGTCACTCTTAGACTAGCCTAAGGCTGCATCGCAATGCCCATGTCATCACGAGAAGGGTGAGGACAGTATAGTAGGATATTCCAAGGGAGACACAGAGAGACCACGCTCAAACTGTAATAACTTTCATTACGGTTTATCATTATACTGGTTCTATTTTATTATTATTGTTTTCAATCTCTTAATGCACCTAATTTATAAACTGAGCTTTGTCATGGGCATGTATGTGTGGGAAGAAACATGACGTATATGGTTTGCTGCTAAACATAACTTCAGGCATCCACTGGGGGTTTTGGAATGTGTCCCCCATGGAGAAGTGGCTGTGTGTCGTGTCATTAATTTGTACAGTGGCCATCGAGGTATTCACTGCTGCCTCCGTGTTTTAAGGTTCAATGAGAACATTACAAAGGTCAAATAAATTGCCCAAGATTACACGGCCAACAGAAAGACAGACAACTGGACGCCAGGACAGTCAGAGGCTGAACGACATGCCTCTTCCGTTGGAAGGGAGCCTGTCGCCTAAGACAGAGCACACTCAACGTTTTTCCATGGCAACTGCTATGTAAAAATATGAAAACTTTGCCTTCCTCTTCTCGTGTGTGCTCAGGAAAATACTCGGCCTATTTACCAGAAATAAATACTAAATTTTATAAATTTTGTATCACTTAGAGTTTCATGTTTCTTTTTTTAAGTCGCAGCAATAGCTTTCCTGTAAAAGGCTTTTGTTTGCACATCTATCAAACATATTTGACTCCTGACACATAATTGCATACCAGTTTTGACTCTCTGTTCTTCAATGCGCAGTATTTATTTAAAACATCTCTGATTTGGTTCTTCAAAGCACGAGATGTGCGTTGAATAGGGGCTCAGAGACTCTGTTTTGTGGAACCTCGACCCAGGTATTTTGAATTTCTGCTGGAGACAGGTTCGAAGGTCAGCTGTCCAAACCATTTCAGAAATTTATCAGCATTGCCAGGAAAAAAAAAAACAAGTCCCAGAAATCAGGCCTTTAAAATAGCACTATAAATTAATGAGAACGTCAGCATGATTAACAACTGTTTTAATCCAGTGGTGTTATAAATCTATACTTAACATATGCTATATATACATATGTACATATGGCGTAGCAGCATATGTTGGTGTGCTTTGCGTGGATGTGTACGTGTGTGTGGACACGTAAATGTATTCACATATAATAACACTAATACTTGTACGAACGTGTATATTTTTTAAATGTACTTTCCCCCTTTTTAAAACTAAATTTATTGGGGTGACTTTCGGTAAAACATCACACCGTTTTTGAGGGCAGATTTCTGTAACTCAGCATCCGTGGGTCCCATTGCATGCTCAGCGCTGCAAGTCCAGTGTCTTCCGTCACTATGTATGTGACCCGTGGACCCTCTCCGTCCTGTCTCCAGCCTCTTCCCCTCTGGGAAGCCCTGTCGTCTGTCTTTCTGAGTCTGTTTGTCGTTCGTCGTTTTTCTCTTCTATATTATCCAGATGAGTGAAACCATATGGTTCCTTTCTTTCTCGATCTGACTTATTTCCCTCAGCATGATACGCTCAAACTCCACCCCGAGCGCCACAAATGGTAAGATTTCATCTTTCCTTATGGCTGCACTTTTATACGTGAGTTGGATAAAAATGCGATATACGTATGTCAATGTGTATATCGTATATGGACCATAAAATATTTATCACAACTTTTTAAGTCCACATGTTATAAAAGACCATCTGAAATATACTGCCTGGAATATGTAAGCATATGCATCAGAGTGTAACTGCTCTGTGTGAACACACACACACGCACACACACGCACACACACGCACACACACGCACACAGAGCGCACCTAACATACCGCTCTAGAATGCACATACATATGGCAAAGAAGTCTGTGTTTGGTGCATGTTTCTAACAACATACAGATTAAAACAACGGCGAATCATGCTGATTTCTGTATCAGGATTCACACGGATCATACAAACCATAATTCCTGGAATTTACTCTATCTTCAGAGATTTTCAGGAAACGGTGGAGAGGTGTGTTACCCTCTATGAGCCCACGGAGAGAGAGTGTGTGCGTGCATGCGTGTGCGTGTGCACACATCACTTCTCCGGGGCATCACGGCAGGTCACGCAGCTACAATGGGCAACAGGCAAACCGGACGTCGCAATAAAGCCTCTTCATCCTAGACATCTCTCACCCGGATGACAAACCGGAGGAAAAACTCATGGACATACATCAAATATCGGGAACCTTTCAAGCAAAGGCCACGACCTGGGAGGAAACCGAAGGCTTGACCCGAGATGTCACACGTTTACTAGTGTCACGGGCATGGCCACTGGATGCGAGCACTTTAATCTGCACACGCTCTGTCTGAGTGGAAGCCGCGCCTTTCAAGTGGATGCTGGCTCGGGCCACGCAGCGGGCGCTCAATTCCTGTACAGACCTGACGGATTAAAAGGCGTAGACATGTTTCCAGAAATCCTAGCCTCGTGCCAAGGCTGTCGATGGCACTCCGGCCTGTCACGCTGTCTCTGAGAGAACAGGACACTGTTTTGAGGAGGTGCCCGTGATCGACAGCGTTAACATTCACAAGGAAGGGAGGGCCAGACGCGGTGTGCAGAACCTTACATGTTCCCTCCCGGTTCAATAGAGAACACGGCCCACGACACATCGGAGATTTAATGCGATTTCTCTTTCACCTCATCCTTCGAGGAGTTTTTGTCTCCGTTCAGAAAGTATAAATTCTCCCTTCAGTCTTCAGCGCAGGCGATGTCTTCAGGTGCGGCGCTGAATGACTGCCAATGGATTCTTTGTAGGCAAAGAATTACGAGAAGGACGGCTCGCGAGGGGTGAAAACAAAGATTTTACAACTTCGAATAGGCCGAGGTGGAGGAAAGTACACTTAATCAGATTCACGATGCCTAAGTCATATATAACAGTGTGATATTTCGCGAGAACGAAAGCACTGTCTTTTGAAAGGGAGAATTTAAACTTTTGCTTCAAACACAGAAATGCTATGAATAACGGAGCTTTTATCTTCACCTCGGCGATGACAGGCCCGACACGCGGTGCATTATAAACCCACAGGCTTCTTCTGAAGATGCCACAGACCTTGTCTATGTCTCGGTGCGTTTAAGCACGCCTGACAGTTTTCGCCCCGCTTGCCGACCTGCCCTCGAGAATTCCACCGGCTCACTACGTCCTAAACCAGGGTGGCCAGTTTGGAAGAGTTTTACGAGACTCAGTTTATGGAAATCATCATCTCGGTTTACGTGACCTCGAGCTGCCAAGAACACAGCCAGTTCCTCAGCTGGAATTATTGCATTTGAACTCGTGATATTGTCTCAACTTTTAATTTTCTTTCACCAAGATCAGAAAATGTGGATTGTATGACATTGGTCCTTTGGGAAATGTCGACCCTCCTTTTATAGCCAAGGAGATGGCTAATTTTTGTGTATATATCTATCCTGTGTTCCTAAAACAGATAAATAGACAAACAAAAGTACTTGTGGGTGAAAAATCCAGGGCCCACCTCATGGCACACCCTTATTAATCGTATTGCCCGAAATTTAATGTCCCTATCTCTTTCACACTATTAAACGGTTTGATATTTTTAATTTCTAATTAAAACTGTTTATAAATATTTTTCCCCCTCAAGTTCTGTCATTGGTGTTGAATGCATTTCGACATGATATTTTCGGGGTTGCATATATTTTTATGATGGATGAGCCCTCTTATTCTAGAATTTTCTATACTATAGCATTCTTCTCCATTCTTTCATCATAAATTGCTTAACCTAAATTTGATGTTGTCAGGCAATAAAATTGCTATCCCAAAGCGAATACCGTTAGCAAGGATGCGCAAAGAATTAAACACAAGAGGAAAAAAAAAAAAGGACAACCTAGACTTTGAGAAAGTTAAAATCTCTTGCTTACTAAAGATTATGTTTAATAAAGTCTAACAGTAAGCCAAAGACCGCCAGGAAATTTTTACAACACATATAGAAGCAAAGACTTATATCTTGAATATAGAAAACACTTTTTAAAAGTCATTAATTAAAGGAAAAGCAATCCCTTAAAAGCGGGCAAAAGTCTTAGACACTTCACTAAAAAAAGTACACAAAGGACCAAGGAGAACATCAAAAACTACTCAACATGATTAGTCATAAGGGATAAGCAAATTAAAACCTCAAAAATACAACACTTCTCACAAGCTAGAGGCCCTGGAGTTAAAAGCAATGACAGCTACGTATATTGGCCCTTCATATATTGCTGGCAGAAATATAAAGTGGTCCGTCCGCTTTGAGAAACTGACAATTTCTTACAAAATCAAAGATACTGACCCTGTCTGTACTCTGTACTTCTATGCCTCAGTATTTACCCCAAAGAATAATCTTTTCTTAAGTCTACAGAAAGAGTTGAACTATTCCTAGAAACTTTATTATAATAACTGAAGTCTGTGTATCACCCAAACGCCCATCGAGAAGAGAATGTGTGAATTATAGCATCGCCACACCGGGGAATTGGAACCAGCACTGGAAAACAGCACAGAACTGACATGGAAGATGAAACACTGTATCAGTGGATGCATATGAAGTTCAAGGAAAAAGATGACTCTATAGTGATCGAGAGGAGAAAAATGACCCCTCGCGACGGACGGTGAGCCTCACGAGAGGACTTGCTTCGGTCTTAAAAACGTTCCGTCTTAATCGGGATGTTGGTTACGCGAGCAGGTACATTTATGAAAGTTTGTCAAATTGTGCATTTCCATTTGTGCTTTTCACAGTCTATAAATCTGAATATAGGTAGACACTAAAATAACGCAAAGTGTGGAGAAAGCATGTAGGGAGCTACCTGTATAAAAGGAGCTGGTTTCATACCTACAAGAAAGCTAATCAGCTCTGTCATGTTACCGGCAATGTATTGCGAGAATAAAGAGCAAGATCTAATCATATTCCATTTCAAAGTCTCTTAGGTAATTAGGGGTTTGAAAAGATAAGAACGAGGCAAGATCTTCATTATCATCATTAATTTTTGACATCGTTTTGAAGATTTTATCATGAAACAAGAAAAGAAAATAAGACATATTATTACAGATACGAGATTCACCAATATCACATATATATAATATGATTATCCATCTAGAAAGCCCAAGACAAAAGACATTAACACTGGAAAAGTGTTCAATAAACGATCAATTAGAAGAAAATGTTTAAAAAGTTTTTCTATAAATAAGTGGTTTTAAATTAATGTTTTATACATGGCAAGGAACCCAGAAAACATTTAAAATGAAACTGAGCAGACTACAATTGCGTATAAGCAAAAATAAAAATACGAAATCCTACTTAATGTAAAAGAAGTAAACGCATGACAAATATATCATGTCTCTCTTAAAAAAACATATGAATTTAATTCATTTTCAATCAAAATCACATTTTATAGAAATCTGAAAAGATTATTTTACCTGTACATAGAAAACTAGTTTCACCTGAATTTTCTTTTTAAAAAGATAATTTTCATAAAATCATCAGGGTACAGTTTGAAACTTAATATGAAGGTATAGCTATTAAAGAAAAAAATGTCACTAGGCTAAATATAGAGATGCCAGCAGGGAAGGACATTTGAGACCACAGAAACAGACCGTTTGGTACCTAACGTGGCTTCTATAACATGTAAGCAGTTTGAATTCCCACGAGAGGACGAGATCCTCCAGGTAAGCATGCGGGAGTAATTGGTTAACTATTCTGAAATAATTAAAATTAGATCTCTATCTCATGTTGCAATTAAACCAACTGCAGGCGAAAGCTGTTTCATTTGACCACGGGACATTATAAAACTCAATATATCAGGCAGCGTTTAATACATTAATATAGACATAATTAATATAGATTAATTAGCAGCTAGCACAGAAATGACCACACTTCCAAGGGAAATTACAGAATGCAAACTCGACCGTGATTTTCTCTTGAAATCTCTGAGCACAATTACAAAGGCACACGGAGTCCTCGTGTGACGCCCTCAACGATTTCGCTGTGTTTCCAGCAACCATTTTTTCCTGTGTTTCTGAAACACATTGTCCTGTGTCTTCAACCCTAAAGTTGTTCTATTAAATTGTACCTGGTGATTAAGGAAGGTACAGCTGTGCGTTCCCATCGGGGAAGCAGAAACGAGAACTAGAAGAACCTCACGGGAATTTCAGAAGCATCATGGACCAGACACGAAGATAAATTTCTCTGGATGGTTGAAGAGGAGACTCACAGCAGATGAAGAAGGGGCCGGTGAACGCGACGAAATAGAAGGAGAGATGATCGAACCCGAAGGACAGAGAGGACACATGAGTGAGGATAAGGAACGATCTCCATGACCTGGGAGAAAACTGAGGCAAAAGCGAAGGCTCAGAAAAAGTCGTTGGAAGAAACAACGAGAAAAATTCCTAAAATCACTCAAGAGCATCGACTCGATAATACGTCTGTTATACCTCTCTTTGCATTTATCCTGCTTAGGGTTAACACCTTTGACCTAAGTTGGATAAATACAGAAAAAGAATATGTGTAGCCTCAGACAGTGAAAACGATGAAAACCAAAGAAAAAGAGAGAAAAGGAGAAAAAAAAAAAACCACACAAATAAAATGAGAAAGTATTGAAAATAGACACAGAAAGACGTTATGTCTTAGGCTTCAAAGATAAGAGTATTTACTTAAGTTTTAGCAGGCTAGAAAAAAATGACGTATCTTTAAAACCGCCTGAAGAAAAGACACTGCCAACCCATAATTCTGTATCGAGTGAAAATATCTTTCAGAGATGAAAATACAATAATTTTTAAAGAAAAGAAACCTGAGAAAAATTTCACCCGTGTACCCACACGAAAGGAATCGCGCACGGGTATTCATCACGTTTCAGAGAAACAGCAGTGGCTGGAAACTTTCAATTTTTTAAAAAGTAAGTTCATGGCTATAGGGGAACTGTGTCCCCTCCAAATCTGTATGTTGGGGTCCTCACCCCCAGGACCCGAAACATGGCTGTATGTGGAGATGGGTCTTTACAGAGGAGATGAAGGTAAAATGAGGTCACCAGGGTGGCCCTGATCCCATAGAATAAGAAAAAGCCACGATGAATACACTCTCGCGTGGCACTTTCTGGCCCCCCGAAGCTGGCCTCTTCCACGCTGAGAACACGAGCTCACGCTCGGCTCAGAATAACGACAGACAAAATCCCAATGACAGCAAATGAAATCCACCGCTTCGCAGAACGGCGTTCCAGCTTAACCCTGGAGAGATCCGTCACAGCTCTATGTCGATGTCAAATTCCTTTAAGTCTTCTAGAAATTTCTTCAGAGTGAAAAGTATGTGCGAAATGTCCCCATCCCAGATCCCTCGCCTGTGCCCGTGAGCATGTATACGCCTGCATCCGAATGGAACGTTTGAAAGCTTTTCTACCCCTTGATGCACTTTTCAACGCTCTGACGCCAAACCATGCAAGGATTTCTTCAAAACCGGAGACGCAGACTTTGCGTCGGGCAGCCGGAGAGAGAAGGCTGGGGCTCAGCGCCGCGCGGCTCCACGCCCGTTCACTCCCTCGTGAGTCCTTCATTTCCTCTCCCGGCGGACTAGTCGATGGCCAGGAATTCCACAAAGCGAGCATCGTTTTTCTGCCAGATGCAGTGAGGCAGAAAATGCAAAACCCCTGGCTCGAAATGCAAGTTGGAGGAAAGATTAAAAATAAATAAATAAAAGTAAAGAGAAGGGAATTTTAAATAACTCAGCAGAAATATATTGCATTCTATTAGGGGGTGATAAGCATAAAGATGAAGTTCGAAATACTGATCAGGGTAGGAAGGGGCCCCGATGCTGGATACGGTTATATGCGATGCCCCAGTTCTGAACTGGGACCTGCTTCCTGTGTGGCCCACCCCACTCCCCGCAAACACCTTCCCCACGTGAGTACGTCTGCTGTCACAGAACCCCACGAGGCAGGCACGCATTATCAATGTCCCCTGCCCTAGGCACATGGTGAGCACGCGCTGGAGAAGCGTCGCTCTGAACCAGGACGCGGGGTGACCGTCTCTGCCGTCCGACCCTGGTCGCCTGCATCTCGGGACCGTCTGACTGTCGTTCACGAGGCCAGCTCAGCGGGGGTGCCCAGGCCAGGGAACGTTCCGGCCACCTTTCGATCAGGGCAGCTGGCATTGCGGAAGGAGAGCTTGGTGACTCTCGAAGGCGCCGACTGAAAACAAAGAGCTGGACGTTGGGGACACTGAGGACGCGGGTCCCTGGCAGTGCCGCCCAGCCTGCTGGCCGGCGTCTCCCCAGGCCTGCCGTGCGCACGGAGCCCGTATCCTTCAGCACCCCCCGCCTCCGAGGTGCACGTAAAGGCCTCTTAGTCTTAACGTGCAGAGTTTTCTCACATTCATCGTCCTTCTTACAAAGTCACTTTGTTAACGCTGACTGTGCTGGTGGCAAAGCGGACAGTGACGGACGGTGAGGAACTGGGCTGCGAGGTGCCTGTGGATGCAGACCGCCGGCCCCGCCGTGGGGACATGGAGCCGGCCGCTGGCGACGTGCCCCCCACAACAGGCCGGGGGGCTGCGGAAGACCGTGAAAGGCTTCGGCGCTGGTCGGACGCTCTGGACACATTTGGGAAGACATACTCTCAAGTCCGTCAGTCACGGTGTGCGGGCAGCTGACGAGCTCATTCGTATTTCTAAGGAGCATCCCCTCCAGGGCCCGGGACATTTGTAGGTCCTTGGACCACACTCGGTGAAAATTTTCCAGTATCGAGGGTTAATAACAGGAGTGAAGGCGGTCGTGAGTTCCTGCAAAGCCATTTCACGTTCAATGCTCATTTTTGAGCTCGAAACATGTCTGCGAAATCAATAAGACAGACGTGATTTTCTCATATTCTTATTTTGTAAAATGCACCCGAAGACAGGTTAAGCACAGAGAAATGACAGGACGCGGATGAGTGGCCCCCGGACTGTGAGCTTTAATTTCACGTTCTGTAACAGCATCAGATTCTTTAGATGGTTTTCCGACCCCGTAAGTCCAGTTACAATTCTCCTCCACCTGTGAATCGATTACCATAGAAACAAAGGCGATTGACAGAGATGAAGCCGACTTACTTGTTAATTCAAAACCGAGATTAAGGGCTTAGCTGAAAATTCCCCTGGGGGCGGAGGGGGGGGAACAATTTTTTCCAATACGGAGTGATCGTTACGTTTGTTTCGGTAGACGTGCAAGTCGTACACACTGTAACGAAGGCGCCAGAAGCCCCTCTCACGAGCAGTTACGTGCTCGAGGTGTAAGACGCGAGGTCGTCCTTTTGGGTGTGTGGCCCAGGACAGCAGGACGGACCCAGAAAGCGGACAGACACCCCCCTTTGGGGCCTACGCAGGTTCCTGTTCTCAGACGGCTTCTTCCCTCCGCTCCAAAGACACGGAGCTCTCTGCAGCTTCAGCGGAAGCCGTGGGTCCAGATGAGCGATATGAAGGCCAAAAGCAGACAGAAGGAGCCGCCGGGCCCTCTTTGCTCACATCACCCCCCGGAAGAGCCACAGCACGCAGTGGGGGCGAAGCTGGGAAAAGTGGGTTTCCCGGAATCGGGAGTTTTCAACACACCGGGCCTCGCGGGCCTCCTTCCAGCTCTGAGCTCCTTCTGACGTGCGTGGTTCAGAGTCTGTGCGAGGCGCGTCCGTGCCACACCGCTGGATGAGGCGTCTGCGCCAGGCCGCTTCTTCCGTGAAGCCCGCAGCCTCTCCAGGCGTGTTTACGGTTGAGCGTCTTCCTGTCTTAGGCTGACATTTGTGGAGCATCTGCTGCATGCCTGGGACTCAGTGAAGAACGCACACAAGACACACTCCCTCCTTTCCGTGACCTTGTGACATTCTTCAACCCAAGGTCGATTTTTGGAACCGTTCATGGCTCCTTTAGAAAACTTGGTCCTTTACAATGTAAACCTCTCGTCAAAGAGGCACAATATGTTTCTGTTTAGTACAAATGGAATGGTACATGTTACTTTATGTCCGGTAGAGTTAATTTTGAATTATCCAAAGAGTTTTTCAAGTATCTTTATGGAAAGAGTTTTTGCTACACTGGGACGTTTTTTTTTTTTTTTCTTTCATCTCACGATGGACCCAGGAAAAATAAGATGTAAAGTATCAAATGTATAAATATCGATGCTGTATGCTTAATGACACAAACTAATTACAATAAGCATAGGATGATCCTATCTGTCTAATATATGTATCACGTATACAAAGATAAAGTTAAAATAAACACACTGGAGGTTTTAAAAATTGGGGTAGAAGGAAAAAAGTTATAAAATTTGTTATACGCATATATAGAATACATTCCCCCCCATTTACTGCATTTTCCTACTTTCTATTATCTGTACAGAAACAGGTTGCAGAATTAGCTGGCAATTTAACTGGGGGCTTTAAACAAACCTGCATCGTTTAATTTGGATTTTCATAGAAGCAAACGTAAAATTTAAAATACCTTCTCCCAAGTCCCAAATTTAGGTAGTACCTACAAAATATTTAAGATGTACTTAAAGAATGCAAATACTTTTTATGGGGCAAATAAAACATAATTAACCAGGCAGGTATGGCGCCCAGTTGAAATGAATGGAGCTCGACGGTATCAGATTTTGCTACTTCTCGAGAGGAGCATCACTTAGGAGCCTCTCTGTCATCCCTGGAAATAAACTACAGTTACGTGTTTCTCTGTCGTGCTGTGTGTCCTTTTTACCTGGCCAGCCTCCTAGACATGGTGCAAGGCACACGCCTGGGGAGAAGCTTGCACAGAGAGGCGAGCAGGCACTACGCACACTGACTGCTCTGCAGATCTGCACATTTAGCAAGGTTCGTGTACCTGGACCTGATAGTTAGACAGAGAGGCATGTCATCTTTATGGAGAGGTATAACGTCCCCTCACTCATGGGACCTGAGAACACTTTTGAAGCACACGGGCCGAAAGTAAGCAAATCCCCCCGTTAACAGATTTAGGAGAAGAGGCGGGATTCTGGGCCATCCTTGTTGACCAGGCACGGAGTTTCACACTTGTCGGAAAGCCGAAGGAAGTCCTGGCCGTGGACGGTGGTGACGGTCACACGGCGATGTGAGTGTGTGTCCCGGCGGCGATCGAAACGTTTAAGGCAACGTCGAACCGGCAACGGTGCCTCCACGTGCCTTTTCTCGCCGCTTTGCCAAGCGCAGCCAAATGCACGTCGGTGACAGGACGCGGTCCGATCGGAAGGCGAGCTGGAGCCAGCCACGGAGCAGGGATCGGGGCGAGCGGCTCTGGAGAGCTCCGTGCCGGGCGCGTGCCACGACCGCGCGCCCCTTCCCAGCACGGCACAGGGCGACGCGGCAGCTGGAGCCGCGGTCAGGAACGGCCTCTCACGCCGGCCTGTGGCCTTGGCCCCTCATTCACAACCTCGTAGAGAAGGGACAACGGTCTGTCATGATTCTCGTGACCTATCTTCCCGTCTCCCTTTGCGTGGGACTCTGTCATCTCACGGCTCACGTCTGACGATGTCTCCTCGGAACCGAGAGGTTTACTGCGATCGTGGCTGGATGGCCCAGGAAACGCGCCTCCTACTGCCCCCCAGACTGGCCGAATTCATAAAAGAGTTTAGGGGCTCCACCGACCGCCGAACGCGGACAGACGGACGCCCTGCTGCACGGACGCCCCGTTTACGTCTCGTTCCCGAAGGCGGTCACGGGTGCTGTCGCTCTCCCGGAAAGAATTCTTCCGAACCGCCAAGCGCCTGTGGTCCTGCTCCGGGGACCACCGTCCCCTCCCCCAGGCCGTGCGACAACAGCTGTGTACGGAGACTTTTCCCAATTAAAAGACTCGTCCGCCTGCCCGGTTGGAACGAGACGCGCAGCCCGAAGTCGGACACTTGGTGTCTCTGTCCCTGTTGTTTCTCCGGCCCATACACCCAGGCCCCACGCCCATCGGGGAGCTGTCACGGGTGCTGGGGACATTAGGGACATGATGCCCGTGCAGTCCTCGGGGGCCCTGAGGAAACGAACCGCCCACACGAGTGAGCCAGCGGCATCCCGATGTTAACCTGTGTCACAGTGGCATTCCCCTGGCGCGTTATCTTACGGCGGGAAAGGCTCAGTGCTTCCCGTGGTTCTCAACCAGGTCATCACACGACCTCTGCCAGTCAACAGTTGATGCGCTCCCGACTGCTCGTTTTTGTCACGGTCCGTTTCCAGCCAACGGCTCTAAGCTCGGGGTCCGCACACGAGCCTCAGAGGATGAACCGCGCCAGCAAGCGGCGGGGAAGCCTCACCTGGCTCGAGGTGCTGCCCACAGGTGCTCTCTTCCCGCCACCCCCTCTGAGACGTTCAGGAGGGAGCGATCGGGACCCCTTCGCTCAGCTGGCCATGCAGCAGAGATCCGGACGTAGACGCAGCCACAAATGCAGCCAACGCCCCGTCCTCTGTCCCCCGTGTCAGGACCGACAGGGAACGATTTTGTCGGCAAGACCTCGGGGACAAAGAGTCGTCTCTCTCGAAACACTACCTGGTGAGCAGCGCTCAAGGCACCGGAAGGTCTGAACAGTAGAGCATCGGCCCAAAGCTTCTCCCAGCCCCGCTGGAATCATCCTCTTAAGAGATCAGGATTAGGGAAAGCCACTTCCTTACTCAAATCCCCAAGGGACGCCGTGCTGCCTACGAAATGAAGCCGCAGCTGCTCACACGGCACCCGGCACGGCTCCCTGTCTCACGTCTCGGCACATGGGCCGACTGTGTCCCTTGCCCCAAACCTGCATCCCGTCCATCCGTGACCCCGCTGAGACGGCCAGTCCCCCCCGTGCAGGCTGCACTTGCTGTGTGTGTTTCTCCAAGTTCTCCGCAGACATTAAGACCTGGCCCACGGGCCGTCATCTCTGACAATCCCTTCTCGGTTCCCAGAGCACAGGAGGGCCTTGCTCAGCGGCGCGCTTGAGCCACGGGAACGTGGCACGTCACTGTGGTCACTGGCTCGGTAGAGGAGCTATTTGCAGCCTCTCGAGTCTAAGCGTCCTCAGTCACAGGGGTGAGCTCTCCTCCCTGGGCACAGCGCGTGTCCTAGTTCTGAGAGGCATCCCACCGAGGGTGCTTGAGCGGAGCTGGTTATCTTAAAACGATGTTCCCGCCACGTGCTGGACAAGCGGCTTCGACGGCGGCACTCACATGCATTTTATTTATAAAGCTCCTTTATTTGCTCAAACGTGAGGCACACGCGCAGAAATCGAACGTCATTCCGAAAGCTGCCTTGCAGACGCCGGCACACGCTCTATGTTTGAAACCTGGCCAAGGAGTCCCGCCTGCCGTCCGGGCGATGTCCAGCACTGGTTGGACCCAATCGGATAAGCTCATCTCCAGCAACCCAGGAACGGGAGCAGCTGACTTTCACCCACGCTGCAAGCCACTGGTCACAGGAGCGTTTGCAGGACGTACAATCGAGGTGCAATTCGGGGCTCTCGTGCCCCCCGCGTGCAGCATAAGGGAGTCTGTAAAGACAGCCCCCTGGTCTCCATGTAAAGCCGTCGCTGCCCTTCAGGTCCGGCATGACCTACGTTACCCCGTCCGCTTCATCTACGCCCAGCGGGGAGCATCGGCGTCCAGGGGTGCATAGCGCTTGGGCGGTGCCATTATTACCAAGCGGGACAAAAGGAACCGTTGCCGCCACCTGTTTGTCGTGGGGCTGTCAGATGGGCAGTACCAGGTGACGCGGGCACCGGGCAGAGCCAACACCCTGCTGTGCCAGCCGACCCTGGGGTACGCGCACGTGCTGGAGGAGAGTCCACATGCTGACAGCCGGTGTGAGCGTGTCACAGAGTCGCAGGTGATCGTCAGCCGGTGTGAGCGTGTCACGGAGTCACAGGTGATCGTCAGCCGGTGTGAGCGTG
>NW_011889397.1:258071-259762 GCF_000151845.1 Pteropus vampyrus
TCGGCTTGGGTCCCTTTCCGCCATGTCTGGATCAGAGGAGCTACGTTGCCGGGTCTTGAGGGTCCGTGGACAGCACCACGTGACAAGGGGCTGTGGGCACAGGGAGCTTCTAGGAGCTGGGCCCCCACTGACAGCCAACAGGAGATCGCGGCCTCAGTCCTACGACCTCAGGGGATGATGACTGCTGACAACCCGAGGGAGCTCGGGGGTGACCCTCTCCCCGGAAAAGCTTCCCGTGGGAACTTAGCTGGCCGACACCCGCACTGCAGCCTGTGTGACACCCGGAGACGTAGGCTGTGTTCGTCTGCTCAGGCTGTCATAGTGTGGACGCTTAAGCACGTTTATTTGTCCCCGTCCTGGAAGCTGGACGACCGAGATCCAGGTGGGCACAGGGCCGGGCCCTCCTGGGGCTTCTGTCCTGGGCGTGTGTCTGCCGTCTCCTGCCTGCCCGTGTCGTCACATGGTCCCTCTGTGTGTGTCTGTGCCCCTGTCTCTTTTCATAAGGACACAGACCCATGGGATTGGGGCCCACCCTGGTGACGTCATTGTACCTCCATCCGCTCCGTAAAGCCCCATCTCCACACCCAGCCACGTTCTCAGGTGCTGGGTGCTCAGGTTCTGAGGTGCGGTGTGTGGAGGGCACATAATTAAGCCCATGACACCGGCTGAGCTCCGCCCTGATTCCTGAGTCGCCGAAACCGTGAGATGACAAATGTGTGTTGTTTTCAGCTGCTAACTTTCTAGTCGTTCTGTGCGTGGGAGAGGAGAACTAATCAGACCCACCTCGGATGAGGTGCGTTATGGTCGCAGAGTGTCCTTTCAATCATTTGTGCCCCAGAACAGGCTGGTAAGGGGCTCGGAGCTGTCCCTGCACTTTGTAGTTGACCTTAGCGTCCACCCCTCCGAAGGCGTTATTTATTTAGGAAAACAAACGTGCTTAAGCAACCATGGGCATGCGAGTGGCCCAGCGCGTCTGGTGCCTGACACATCCAAGGTGAACGTCTTTTTCAAATTACTTTTTAACGATGCACAGCGAAGAGGATATTCCGGAATACGAGAGCCGGCGAAGTCACGTGGGTACGACACGGCCCTCGATTCTCCGTCCGCCTCGGTGTCTGCTGCCGGGAGCCACGCTGAGCGATCTTGTCCTCAGCCCTGAGAACGTGAGCACGCCCGGGAGGACGGTCTGAGAAGGAAATTTTAAGATGCTTCGACGTCCTTTATTATCTCGCGATATCCAGATCAGATTCCTTCCCTTTGGCCGAATCCTACATCCTTCCTCCCACTTGACCTTGAAAAGAATTGTTTGAAAAGGGAGAGAGAACAGATGAATTCCTTGAGCCGTGATTCCCGGCTAAGTCACGGCGGGAACTCGGAGACTTTCTTTGGGAGGATAAACCTCCCAGGACGGGAGGAGAGAGCAGGCAAGCCAGGCCCACAGAGGGACAAGTGTTCCCTGAGGGGACGGCTGGACCTCGCCGGGACCCCGTGCAGGGCAGTCCGCCTGTGGACCCTGCTCACACGGGCAGGTGTCAGGGTCGGCGAACCTCCTCACGAGTTGTGCTCTAAAAAAAGGTGACGATGGAACCGAAAGCATCTCCTTTAACTCGTGAGTTCCCCTCTGTGTCTGCCTCTTTCCACGGGGTGCGGGGGAATCTCACTGGATCTGAGGCGACACATGTCGGGGCTCT
>NW_011889397.1:260257-263370 GCF_000151845.1 Pteropus vampyrus
AGGGAACGGAATATACCTTAATGAAAACCATAAAAGCTGCGACAAATGAATAGACAGATAGACTCTGTGCGCTAAGGGGACACTTCACTATCTTTAGAGATGTTTATTATCTGCAAATTGAGCTATGAATTCATCGCAAATCACCTGTCATAATCGCAACGGCATATCTCTTGAAGCTGGGAAGCTGGTCCAATCTCAGACAGGGGGCACGTGTGCGGAATCCGCCAATGGTATTTGGGGAGAGGCTAATAAAGTTAAAGAAATTCTCCTACTGAATCGTGAGACATTAGAGTGTTTAAGGTAATTACAGAGGGACCGGCCATAGATGAAGGAATAAAAATAAACTCATACTATGGCGAAAAGAAAAAAAAAAAGCCTACGAGAAAACAGTGAGGGGCAGGACTGACTCTGGGTGTCCGAGCACGCTTAGGTACGGAGTCACATTACTTTTAAAACTCTGGGGAATGGAAAAACGTGACAAAGAAACGGACCAAACAATTAGACAGAAGTACATGAACGGAGGTGGTAAGTAAATCTATCGGCAGACGGCGAACACACAAACCCTAGGTCAGGAAAAGATCGCCGTGCCCACTGCAGGACGGCCGCAACGTCCCTGTGTCACAGAAGATGCCGTAAACCACGTCACCAGGTAAGCCATAGGCACAGACTGAGACTTACGTTCGCGCCTCGCTAAGGAGCTCCTCCTACACATCGATAAGAGAACGCTGAAGAAGGAAACGATCAAATCATAAAAAGGGGTAATTTTTTTATTACCGTGAGAAGAATTTGTTCGCACCCCCCAAATTAAGAAAGTATGCCTTTAAACAACAGGGAGTTATCATCTGATACCAATTAGATGGACTATTTAAAAAAAAATCACAAGACAAGAAAGCCACACACTTATTGAAGCTGTGAAACATGGAAATTTTGACACTCCCGATAAGTCTAAAATACTTTCTTTTTTTTTTTTAAATTTAAGAAGCTACGTTGATTGGGTTTAACAAAACATGTTGATGGCAGATGCAATTCAAAACTAGAAAGAAATCTGCTGCCTTTTTCCCCGTGAATAGCCGTATTTTTTTTCTTACATTTTAATCTTTTCCCTTCACATTTTCACTTCCATTAAGCCATGCTATCTGCAACACAACAAGCTCAAATAAAAGCATCTTCGAACGGCACGTCATTTAAAGTGCAATGATGTCAAAAAGTCACTCCCCGTGGCGAAGACTTTTTAGAAAAGCAGCATTTTAGCATTCTCCCCGAAAAGACATTTCCCGAGTTCCGGCATCTCGGAAAACGAAGTGGGCACATTCAAACCTTGAAAGGTCATGGAATAATAAGACCGTCTCATTATGCATTTACTAAAATGAGTCCACCTACGCGGCACCAACCTCGGGAAGATCTGCTGTTTGCAAACGCACGCTCGCTGGTTGTCCTTCATCTTTTCTAGTTTGCATGGTATTTTTATGATATTGGAAAAGAAAAACACAGAAATATGCATGAGAAACCATCCATCTGAAAAAAATGTAGAAGCCAAATAAAATCACGCAAGTCTGTTGAAAAGAACACGCTGTCAGAATGTGTTCAGGGCGGGGTGACGTACGTTATGTGATTTCGGGACCTACCGGAACCCGACTCGATTTGTGTTCTAGCTGTTGTAACTTAATAATTCGCTGGTTAAACGATGTTCTAAATTAAGATTCGCTCTTTTAGGCAGCAATGCTTAACCAGAGGGTTTGGAGATGTCACTCGGTTGAGTCCTGGACGAGTATTTGTAACAGCAAAGATGGCCCCCCCATCCGACCCACGACCCAAACGCAGCCCGTCTGCCTGGCTCACGGCTGCCACAGGGACTGGGTCTGGTCCCTTTTCACGGACCGAACTCTGTGACCTGCCGGCGTGGAGCGCCGTCGACATCGGGTGCGTCGGAAAAGGGGGAGGATTAATTTCTAAATAAACCCGTGGACGATGGCAGAGACGGTAGAAGCCGCCCCACCCCACGGTCTGTACTCTGTGTCTCGAGGCCCGGGTGGCTGGTCCCCAGAGACACGGCCGGGGACCGTCAGCACGGGTGTCATGAGGAAACACACGAGAGGGTGAGACCGTCCAGGACCCACTCTGTACGGGATGGCTGGGCTGCGCCCCACGCTCCGGCGAAGCCCAGGCTCATTGCCTCCTTCCAGCTTGTGCACGGAGCCGGCAGGAAGCACCCCTTTCTGCTCTTCTGTCCGCGGCAGATGATGGTGTCTCGCTCGCTGGCTTCTCTCTCTCTCCCTCCTCCTTCTTAGAGAACACCATCGGACCTTCTTAATCATGCCTCCGATGACAAATGCTATCAGCACTGAGGCATTAAGATATTTATGGCCACGTGTCACGGCATCACTTCTGGTACGTATGTTAAAAAACATAGTCCGTAGCAAATCCTATCACGATTTACGATTTACGTAGCAAATCCTATCACGATTTACGTCGCCTCCTCAAGTTCAGACGGCCATAAAACATACACTTCAGGACACGCACGTGCACACGAAACCAGCTGGCAGCCTTTTTCTGCTGCGACACTGGAAATCTCTCATTCCTGGTGCTCCTGGAGAAGTAGCATTGGGCCATGTACTCCAATGAAACCAGAGAACGGTCGACATTTAGAAAAATAATAACTAAGCTTCCCATTAGAAGCATGATAGGACAGACAGCAAAGAGAAGAATCGTTTAAGTATAGAATGAAGTCTAGTACTGGCAGTGCACGTCATTGAGAAACCGGATAGGTGCCCGAGTTCTTTAAAGAGCTCGTGTTCACTTGAGCCTTGATCAAGACATAAGTGTTTGAAAGGCGGAAAATAATGCTTTGGAAAAAAGAAGAAATAATGCTAACGCAGGAATTAAATTTGATGGTTTACACAATGCAAAAAAAAAGGCGAAACTGATGGATAAAAGTAAAATAAAAATCTCTGGCTCCTCCCACAAAAGTTCTAGAAGAAAATAGATGCAGATGGAGAAACAGAGACAGAGAGAGACACAGAGACAGAGAGAGATTCAGAGAGAGACACAGAGACAGAGAGACACAGAGAGAGACACAGAGACAGAGAGAGACACAGAGAGAGACACAAAGACAG
>NW_011889398.1:0-32597 GCF_000151845.1 Pteropus vampyrus
TCACCAGCAAAATCAAAGCTTGCACGGAAAGATTCAACTTCTGTAATTGTGCAAAATAAAACTAAAATGCAGTCGCCCTCACATCTGAGGGTGGACAACATTAGCTGCGTGACCAGTGGACAGATCACTTTGCTTCTCTCGCCCTCGTTTGTAAAAAGGATATTAGCCTTGTCTATCTTACAGGGTCTGTCTTACATGGTGTGTTGAAAAGCAAATAAGATGGTGAAGTGTAAAGCTCGTCCCGGTGTGGAACAGAGGATGGGAGTGGGGGTGGGGGGTCAGAAAGGAAGGGAAAAGGATCTTTCAGGGACCAATGCTCTCGAGGTAATGAAAATCAAAGAGGTTACACTAAACTCAGAAGCATAAAGAGATCTACCACTGCCACCCCGTCTTTGGGGCAAAAAGAATCAACACTGGCCTCCTCCCAGCTGTTGCTCTAAGGTGACCACCGACAGACTTGGAGAAGGAGCTCATTCCTTTTCATCATGTCTTACATACAGCTAAAAGAAATGAACCTCACCCATCCATCCATGGATGCAATAAGAAAAGTAATTAAGCAAACATCAATTGTATAAGTATTTAAGTGTCCACTATGTGCTAGGCACTGATTATAGGTGACCATATAGAGGAAAACCTGACCAGCAAAGTCTCTGTTAAGTGTATCAGGAGAAAAACCACAAAAAAAGAAAATAAATGAACCAGACAATTTCTGATGGCAGCTAGGAGGAAGATAAAACAGTGAGGGATCAGGAGAGGCAGGAAAGAAAGGTGTAAATTCCTGAGTGGATGCCTTAGGAGAGGGTCTCTGAGGTGACTTTGAGCCCAAATGACGAACTAAAATGACCAGTGCCTTTAAGTGGCCTGAATGCAGACGTAATAAGATAATTAAATGCAAAAATGACCCACAAAAATAAGAAACAATAGGTATCTCAAAGTCCCAAATCGGAGGCAGAAACCAGAATCTATGAATTCCCGGTGGCGGGTAATTTTGAATATTTATGTCGTCCAATCAGGGAAAGACTAGGAGCTGGGACCTGGGACCTGGCACTTGGAAGCACGGACTCCCAGAAGTGCTCAGAATCGCTGGGTACAACTGACAGGCACTCAAGCAGATGCCGAACTCCCGGGAGAAATCTTCACGGCCGTGACGCAGTGTTCGCGGAACCAGGTTTAGTGTGTCCTGGGGTCCTTTCCTAAATGAAGGTGGCGGAAATCATTCCGTTTTAGAAAGCCGATGAAACATGCCTAACCGAAACACCAGTACACAAGTCTGCGGCCGAAGAAGAGCAGATTCTCAGTAACTTAGAACTCATAACAACGGGTTAAAGACGCGCCTTAGATTCGAGTGCAAAGCCAGTCAGTCACGCGCCAGGAATCTCAAATCAAAAAGGCTTAAAAAGCTACGTGTACCACAGCTCGTGACTTTCCTCAACCAACTACAGTAACTTACTTTATGAAAAGGAACTGAATTAAATTGAACAGAGCTCTTTTACGATTAGGTGGGTGGCTCTGAAAAGAGCCTTTGGAGTCAAGCAGCCGGCGACTCGTAGGAGCGCCGCGTCCCAGCAGGGACTCACTTGGAGCTGGTGTACTTGGTGACGGCCTTGGTGCCCTCGGACACGGCGTGCTTGGCCAGCTCGCCCGGCAGCAGCAGGCGCACGGCCGTCTGGATCTCCCGGGACGTGATGGTCGAGCGCTTGTTGTAATGAGCCAAACGAGACGCCTCACCCGCGATACGCTCGAAGATGTCATTAACAAAGGAGTTCATGATGCCCATGGCCTTGGACGAGATGCCGGTGTCGGGGTGCACCTGCTTGAGCACCTTGTACACGTAGATGGAATAGCTCTCTTTACGGCTGCGCTTGCGCTTCTTGCCATCCTTCTTCTGGGCTTTGGTGACCGCTTTCTTGGAGCCCTTTTTGGGCGCGGGAGCGGACTTTGCTGGCTCAGGCATTGTAGAACACACAACAAGGGTTAGCAAGAAAAAGAAGTAGATAATGGGCGGGCCTAACCCTTTTATAACCACCGTATGCAAATTAGGGCTCCAGAAGTCTTTCGTTTCCATTGGGCCATGCAGGACCTTGCGTTTCGAGTAATAGCTATGCGACAACACTGACTCATGACTTTATTGGTTGTTTCTGGAGCCAATTTAGAACCAATGAAAAACTCCTTTCTGACCCCACCCCCAGGAAAGCTTATAAAGGCTTTCCAATCGCCGATCTTTCGATCCCCTTTCGGTGCGAGGTTCTAAGCTTTGGGAGTGTCGCCTTCATTTTTAATCATGTCTGGCCGCGGAAAACAGGGAGGCAAAGCTCGTGCCAAGGCCAAGTCGCGCTCGTCCCGGGCTGGCCTCCAGTTTCCCGTGGGCCGAGTGCACCGCCTGCTGCGCAAAGGCAACTACGCCGAGCGGGTGGGGGCCGGCGCGCCCGTCTACATGGCGGCCGTGCTCGAGTACCTGACGGCGGAGATCCTGGAGCTGGCTGGCAACGCCGCCCGAGACAACAAGAAGACGCGCATCATCCCTCGTCACCTGCAGCTGGCCATCCGCAACGACGAGGAGCTGAACAAGCTGCTGGGCAAAGTCACCATCGCCCAGGGCGGTGTTTTGCCCAACATCCAGGCCGTTTTATTACCAAAGAAGACCGAAAGCCACAAAGCCAAAAGCAAGTAAATTGACAAGCCAAAGACCAAAGGCTCTTTTTAGAGCCACCCAAATTTTCAAGAAAAGAGCTAGCGCTATTTGGATCAGCCCTTTACACGCTTTGGTGGCTCTTAAAAGAGCCTTCTGGGTGAGGGATGGTGTCAAGCCTCTCAATTACCTGTTTTTGCTAAGATTATGACTCCATTTTCTCAGGCAACAAAACTGCCTGGGTATTGGGCAAGGCGCCGCCCTGGGTAATGGCGACGCCCCCCGAGTAACTTGAGCTGTATGCCCCCCGGCCTGGCGATCCAGGCCTGTGACTTAAGGACATGACCCCCAAGTCCGGTGTATTATGTAAGACTCTAGTGCGCCTGCGCCCAGGTTCTGTAGGCATGAATCAGCTTGCTTTACCCTGCACCTGTGGCCGGTCGCCACTATTGTTCTTTCTCCGTATAAGCCCGTGCTGTCTCAAAGGCTTGCAGTCGCATTATCAGTTCGGCTCGTGTTTTTCCATTGGGCGTCTCGCCGCCGAAACCTTCCCTCCTTGACCAGCTTGGGGGTGACAATGCCCGTCTTCTAGTCTCGGGCAACGTTACCTGCCAGCTCTAGGATTCCCGCGGTTAAGTACTCGAGCACCGCAGCCAGGTACACCCGCGCGCCTGGCCCACCTGCTCGGTGTAGCTGCCTTTGCGCAGCAGGCGGTGCACTCGCCCCATTGGGATCTACGGGCCAGTGCCAGATGAGCATGATTTGGCCTTGGTGCGAGATTTGCCTCTCTGCTTGCCGCGTCCTGACAGCACGGCTGAAAAAGCGATTACAACTTGTTTAACAAGAAGGATATGGAAAGAATAACCAATTTGGTGTGACTTATAAGAGCTAACCGGGAGGGGGTGAAAGAAAATAGTTTGATTGGCTAAAAGAGGAGCCCGATCAAGGAGCCAATAGGAAATCAGAAAGCAGAGTCCTCGTTTGCATCCGGTACTACCAGGAAATGACGGATTTCGTAGATACCGATCGCCGAGAGCCACTAATTAGTCTCTTATCTGCATGCCAGGATTTTTAAAGAGAGGAGGCTTTCAAACAAAGCGCTGTTTTGTTCTGTTTTACAGAGTGGCACTTTTTTTTCCCAATTAAGGGTGGTAATTGTTTTTCCAAATTAGAGCTGGAAGGGGAAATCCTAAGAAGGACCCGAAGGAACTACGGGAGCCCTCAGCAGGTGCAGTTACTCTCAATGAAGAGTGCGGGATACTAAGGCCGATTAGCCCCTTGAGCCCTAAATTACCCTCCAAGTCTCGCCCTTTCTGCCTCATTGCAGCCAAACTCCCCTAGAGAATATATACCTCTAAGGCCGCCTCCTGTCTTCTCAATTTAGTCGCCGCCTGCAGTATGGCTTCGCCCCACCCTCACTAGCCTTGCCTCCGCGGAATCTGGTGTAACAGGCTTACAATAGAATTGTCTTCCTTCTCTTGACCTCCAGGAGGCGTCCGATGCCGCCCTGAAACGCTCCCTTGGCTTTCAAAATCTCCTCCGACTTTCCTTGTCTTGTTCCTATTTCTCTGCCCATCCCTAAATACGTGTGTCCATTGGGCTCTGCTTCCCTCCCCACCCTTTCCATTCTTCACTTTTCCCGAAGTGTCTTAACCCCTCCATGCTTTCAACTAACATTCAAATTTGTTTCAGATCAGATAAGACAGCATAGGGACTTGGGCCCGGCAGCCGAAGGAATGCCAGATGGCCAGGAGGAACGCCACCATCCCATCGCTCCCTACACAAAAATGCAGAAGTAGCCGATTTCATCTCCTAACCTCTTCCTTGCAGATGTGGAAACCACTGTTCCGCATGCGCAGTTGCTCAAGGTTCGCCCGCTATACGACCTTCCGGCAGTGGCGGTACCGAGCAGTCCGCCATCTTGCCCCACTGCACGGGCGCGAACGCAGTTACGAGGCAACTGCAGCCACGCCCCTCCCTGAAATGGAAGATTCCGAAAGCCCGCGGTTTTTCAAAGGCAGCTTAAAGAGGAAGCGAAACAGAACCCGCTCTCGAATCAATTCAGAGGACTTTCTCTTTTTCTGTGCCGATTCGTTGGGGGTTCGAGCAAAAGCATAATAAAATTTAGTTCTTCCGGGTTTTTCTCTCAGTCTCTCCTTTGAGGTACCCAAGTAGCCCAGCGCTGGTAGCATTTCGTGGCGACTAGGAAGGGGCCTTTTGTGTGCCTACATCAGCGAGACAGCGCGGGGAAGAGCCCCGTCGGCCTCATCCTTCGGACGAGCGGCTGCCTGAACCTTTGATTCGGCCTCGGACTGGTGAGTCCGCCTCCGGCCCGCCGCTCCCTCCTCCCGCCCAGACATCTTATTTTCTGTCCCTCGAAGACTCCCGTGAAAGCATAAGTCAGTCACGGAACAGGGTAGATTCGCACTAATAACTAGGAACCCTGTGAAGCCATTCCCTACCTCCACCCCTGCGGCTCACCTGTTGCAGGCTTGAGATCTCTACCCTGTTGTCTGACCGGTCTTTGTCCGTCCTTCCTACTTTGGGCGCCATCTTGGCTACCTGTTGGGTTCCTCTCTCTAATTCTCTCCAGTGTTTCTCCCGTCTTCTCTCTGACCTGGGGCCTGAAAAGTCTACGAACTTTTCTGTCGACTCTCTTCTCGTACCTGTGTCCCTGTGAATTCTCGCTGAATCTTTGAGTCCCGGTTCCTTTCAACCTGGACTCAAAACACCTGGCTTAACCAGGAAGATCTTTGTCCCCTGAATGTCTTATCAAACATATGACCCGCTGTCATTTTATACAGAGCAAAGGCGGATTAGAGGTTAGCCGAACCTGAACTTGGTATAAGGTTGGAGACATTGAAGGTTTTTGTTTTTGTTTTGTATTCCCTACACAGGCCTCGGTCTCCTAGTTCCCTCGGCTCTCTCTTCCGGATCGGTCCACCAGCACTATTTCCTTAAGGACGCTTGAAGCCGAGCACTCCATCCAGCTCTCAGCCCCGGATCCTTGGTCACTGACTCTATCATGGGAAACACTCTAGGCGTCCCAAAAGATTCTCCCCTGGGTTGCATCCTTGCTAATTGGAAAAAATTTAAGTCAGGCAATCTAAAGAAAAAGAAATTAGTTTTCTTTTGTAATGTTTCCTGGCCTCAGTATCCTCTTGGGGACCAATACAAATGGCCTGAGAATGGTTCTTTAAATCTTAATACCGTTCTCCAGCTGGACCTCTTTTGTAAACGCTTCAGCAAATGTCTGGAAATTCCCTATGTTGAGGCTTTTATGAAACTGTGCCAGGACCCAAAGCTCCGAAATTCTTGCCAGACCTACTTGGCCTCGCACTGGAAGAAACCTGACTCCACCGCCCCAGCCGCTTCAGATTCCGACCCCTTTGACCCTATTCTTTTAACCCCTCCCAATTTGTCTCCCGCGGCCCTCCTCGACCCCTTGCCTCCCCGCCAACCTGTCCCGTGTGCTGAGCCTCTCCCATGTCCCCCTGCTCCTAACCCCTCTGCCCCCTCGACTCAAAACCCTTCTCCCGCAGCTCCATCCCCCGCTAGAACCCAATCCGGACTTCCTCGGCCGCCTCCCGGAACTCCCCCTTCTTTTCCTCCTCCCCCTCCTCCTGCACATAGTCTCTCTCCTGCAAATAGCTGTTTGCATCGTGAAGAAGTTGCTGACGGAAACGGAGAAATCGCTCGAGTTCACAAACCTTTTTCCCTCACAGACTTGAACCAATGCAGGAAGAGATTTGGAAGCTTCTCAGAGGACCCAGATAGGTTTCGGGATGAATTTGCAAAGCTTAGTTTAACTTTTACCCTGACTTGGCAAGACGTCCTGGCCGTTCTAACCCACTGCTGCACCCTGGAAGAGAAGGCCCTTATTTGGGGGAAGGCCAGAGAGTATGCTGATAGCTTAGTGGCCACTACCCCCCAACACGATGTGATCAGAGTCGCGAGGGAAGCGATCCCAGACCAAAACTTCCAATGGGACTACAGGGATCACCTTGGTCAGATTAGTGTGGAACATCTTATCACCTGTGTATCAGAGGGCATGAAGAGGTGCCAAGTTAAGATGTTAAATTACGAAAAAGTTTGGGAGATCACCCAAGAGAAGGAGGAAAACCCCGCCCTTTTCCTAAACCGGCTTTCAGAAGCCCTTAGAAAGTATACTAACATTAACCCTGAGTCAGAAGGTGGAAGAATTTTATTGACCCTTCACTTTAGGTTCCAGGCTGCTCCAGATATTCAGAGGAAACTTGAAAAATTAGAACTAAGATACCAGACTCCACAGTCAATCTTGGTGGAGGCCTTCAAGGTATTTAATAATCGAGATCAGGCAGAGGAAGCAAAGAAATATAGGAGATTTAAAAAGGAAACTCAGCCTTTGGCTTCCCTAATCAGACCGCCACTGCAAGAATACCCTACACCCAGGAGACCAGCCAAAGATAACCACCAAGGGTGGTCCAGGGTAGGGCCAAACCAATGTGCTTATTGCAAAAGGGAAGGACACTGGAAACGAGACTGCCTAAAAAAGAGGAGGCGAGAAAACAGGGAATGCTTTGATCACTCCAGGAAGCTGGGGCCGGTTGACAACCCCTCAGACAAGGGGATGACCTCTGATTGGCAAGGCCCTAATACCGCAGCTCCGACTCTTGGGAACGCGATCACCATCACACCTGCAGAGCGTCGGGTCACTCTTGACATGGCAGGTAGGAAAGCTGATTTTTTGCTAGATACTGGAGCTGCCTACTCTGTCCCGACTCAACTGGTTGGCCCCCTCTCCAATCATGACTGCACCATAACAAGGATAGACGGGAAGCCTGAGGTAAGACAACCTACTTTTCCTCTTACTTGTGATACTGGATCTAAAACTGTGGATCACTCTTTTCTTTATGTCCATGAGTGTTCATTTCCCCTTATTGGTGGAGACTTAATAACCAAATTAGGAGCCTCCATATTTCTTCAGGAAGATGTCCAAGTCTCAGTAGAGCCGGAACAGGGATTCCATATATTTTCCCTCCAGACTTCCCCCAAACTGGAGCCTTCCACCCTTCCAGAGGATATTAGAGACCAAGTCAAGGCTACTGTGTGGGATACCAGTACCCCTGGGCGTGCCATAAATGCAGAACCCGTGAAAATAGAATTGAAACCTGGAGCAGAATACCCATGTCAGCATCAATACCCCTTAAGAGCTGAGGCCTTGGTGGTCATTCAACCCCTTCTAGAGAAACTCATTAAACATGGATTGATTAGACCTTGCCACTCTCCCTGCAATACCCCGGTCCTCCTGGTAAAGAAGCCCAATGGAGAAAACCACTTTGTCCATGATCTCCGGGCAGTTAATAAGGTAGTAGTCCCTGTTCACCCAGCAGTCCCCAACCCCTATACAGTCCTCACTCAGATTCCTGGGGAGACCCAGTACTATACTGTACTGAACTTGGAAGATGCTTTCTTCTGCATCCCCTTACACCCAGACTCCCAATATTTGTTTGCTTTTGAATGGAAAAATCCCGAGACTCACAAGGTCACCCAGTACACCTGGACAGTATTACCCCCAGGGTTCCGGGATAGCCCCCATCTCTTTAGAAATGCCCTTGCTAAGGACCTCAGGGAGCTTAAACTTAAAAATGGAATGATGTTACAGTATGTAAATAATTTACTCATTGCCAGTACCAACTATCAAGACTCCCAACACAATACTATAGTGACCCTAAGTTTTTTAGCTGAGCGGGGATATAAAGTATCTCCCTCAAAGGCCCAGATTTCCCTACAAAAGGTCCAATATCTAGGGTTTGTCCTCACTCCAGGAGCCCAGTGGCTGGCCCCAGACCGCAAAAAGGCAATCACCTCATTTCCAGTTCCTGCCACCAAAAAAGAACTGCGCAGCTTCCTAGGGACGGTGGAGTTTTGCCGGATCTGGATCCCAAACTTTGGGCTAATAGCAAAGCCCTTATATGAGGCTTTAAAAGGAAAAGGGGAAATAACCCTATCCTGGGACGAAATTTGTCAGGAGGCATTTGAAACTCTCAAGACTAAATCAGACCAAGCCGCTGAACTAAGACTGCCAGACCTGAAGAAGCCATTCTTCCTTTACGTTCACGAAAAAAAGGGAATAGCCTTAGGAGTCTTAACTCAAAAGCTAGGGTCGCTCCAACGACCTGTAGCTTACTTCTCTAAACAATTGGATTTCGTGGCACAGCGTTGGCACAGTTGTCTAAGAGCGGTGGCTGCCACTGCTATTTTAGTAAAGGATGCCTTAAAATTCACCTTAGGACAAAGGCTTGAAGTTTTCACTCCCCATCAGGTGCAGAAAGTACTAGAGGTCAAGGGACACTGTCTAACAAGGACACGGCTCACAAAATACCAGGCTCTACTCCTAGATACCCCGAACCTCACTGTAAGGACTTGCCAGACTTTAAATCCTGAAACCCTTCTACCCGTTACGGAAGAGAGGGACTTAGAGCACACCTGTGTGGAGACTAGACCAGGTTTATGTTATAGCAGGCCAGATTCACAGGATTAGAAGATTCAGAGGAAGAATGTTTCACCGATGGGAGCAGCTTTATAGAATGGTCACCTGGAAAGTGGGACATGCCATTTTCAGCCTAGATAAAGGAATGGAGGCTAGGGCACTTCTAATACCTTGGCCAGAAGGCAGAATTAAGCCCTAATCAGGGCACTACAGTTAGGTTAAGACTCAACATTTACACTGACTCCAAATATGGGTTTCTAGTACTGCATGCCCATGCAGCCATCTGGAAAGAGCAAAAGCATAGCTAATTTTACTCCTAGAAGCTGTCCAGCTTCCTTCCCAACTTGCATTTATATACTGTAGAGTCCACCAGAGGGATAATTTTTCAATTAGTGAGGACAATAACTTAGCGGACTAGACAGCTAAACAGGCTGCATGGTCCTTAATGCCAGAGTCCTCGCCCTAGCAATTGGAATGCCAGACTTTTCCTCTTACCCTAAGTGTACTGCAGAGGGAGAGAAGAAGCCAAGAAAGGGGAATGTAGCCTAAACGAATCAGAGTGGCTAATAGACGGCAATACAGGTACCTTCCCAGTCGAGGACTGGCACAGCTTGTGAAATACAATGCTTGCTCCCACCGCCTTATACCATCCCTATCTAGACCAGGCCAAGTGGCTACACAATCTTTCCCTACCTCTCAAACTACGGGACTCCATTAATGGGTATCTGCCAAATATCACTTGGCTCCCTCCCCTCCTGGGACCCCTGATAGCTCTCCTTTATTACTCTTTTGGCCCTTGCCTCTAACCTTGTAAAGATTGTATCTTCCAGACTGCAACAGTTCCATGTTAAGCTGATGGTCACACAAGGCTTCCAGCCCATCCCAGACAAGGAAGACCCTAGCCCTTCTCAATAGATCAGGCAGCGGGAGAATTTTATTCCTCCAAGGTATAGGGACAACACCCTTGTTCAGCAGGAAGTAGTTACAGAAGAAGAGACCTTCGACCCTAATCCCTTAAGAATAAGGAGGATAAAATCTCCCAGGGAGTGGGGGCGGAAATGAGACCACATAAAGACTTGGGCCCCAGTCCTTGCAGATGTGGAAACCACTGGTCCACATGTACATTTGACCAAGGTTTGACTGACTACGACTTTTCTGGGATGTGGATAATGAGCAGGCAACAAGCTGGAAAAGGAAGTCGCCCAAGCTCATAAACAGCCAAGCAGAGCCAGCCCCTGAGTCTGGAGTACTTTTCTTCTGTGTTGCCACCCTTGCGCTGAAGCAAGAGCTTATTAAAATTTGTCTAGAAAATTTTCTGGGGTTTTCTCTCAATTTTTATCTTGGGGAACCCAAGAACCCCATCACCAGTGACAAAACCCTTGTACCAAACTGTTCACTGGGTATTTCAACCCATTTGTCCCAACTACTCTATCCAAATGTGAAGTTAGTGAAACAACCCCACCGTGCTCTTATGCTGTTTTCCTGAATTGCACCAACAATCTTCCAGGTACCTAAGCCAGAATCTTCTTCCTGCATCTCAATAGGCATATCCAGTCAGTTACTTCCTGGAAATCTCAAGTCTTTTCCTCCATACTCTTGTCTGCTTCATCATTCGCTCTTTGACCAGCAACAGCCCCTGTGGATTCCTTTGCATAATCCACCTGCCTTCTGTATAAATCTTTTCTGAAAGTTCTGTTTCTTCCTCCTCAGCTACCTATCCCTGGGAATTCTATATTCCCCATACATTTTCATCCTTTTCTGAGGATATCCCATAAAGACAGGTGGTAGAATGCTACATAGAAAAGAACAAATTCTATTCCTTGAGCCTTTTTCTGATGTTCTGTTCACCTTTATTCAACCAACATTTATAGAGTACATGCTAGCTATCAAGCAATGGGTATGCAGGTAACATACTAGTACAAAGAATTCTGGAAATTAGTTAATACCAGCTATCTGTAGAGATGACCTCTGGTAAGAATGCTGGTATAGATTTGTGAAACATCCAAGTCCAAAAGTGATGAGAGTTTCCTTTGTAGTAGAATATAACAATTCTAACCCAATCGATTATCATTTCGGAAGATGCATGTGTTAATAGCTCTGGTCCACATAGAGTATAAACGGACATTACAGCAGGATTGTCTTGTGTTTCTCCAGCACAGTATGTGTCTGCTAGACAAGTTTGTGCTATTATGAAAGGGTCCCTAGCTGGGAAAGCACCAGCCTTTTCTCAGCCTGGGTGAAATTTCTGAACACTAACTTAGTTCACATCCTGTGCTGAGTTAACTTTGCATTTATTCCATTTCAAGATAAAAATGACTGACAAACGGAGAGCCAGTTACGGGAAGATATATATATCACTAGAAGTTAGCAGATTTGCATTCTAGACTATTCCTAAATTTTCTGGTGTTTTTTGTTAGTGTGAGTCTCCAAGAAGCCAGTCAACTTTGGAAGTTCTGATGGTGTCGAATTTTCAGACCTACAGGGTCTGAATCCAGATAGTGAGGACCCCTCCACAAGTCTGGTGTACCCCAAAAGGCGCTGCTTGAGGGACCAGCTGACTTCCCCCTCTCTGAGCTCTGATGAAATTTTTTTTTTTTTCTTTTTACTTTAATCACAGGGATCCTGTGCTGTTAGAAAAGGTGGAAGGAAAAGAAATTACACTGAATTATGTGACAAATCTTATGCTGGGGACTACCTAGGAAGTAGATATAATTTTTTTGTTTCACAGAGGAGTTAAAGGACTTGCCAAAGTCACACAGACCCTTATTAAGAACATGATTAGCACCCAGGTCTGCCTGAGTCAAAGACTTCACCACTTCACATTGTTTCACTAACTGTTCAATTTCATGAAGTCACTTAACCTTCCCAGCATCACTTTCTTCCTGTTGGAGAAAGATAGACAACACTTTACATTCCATCCAGCTATAAAACCTTATTAGATATGTCTAGATAGGCCAATATCTGTAAAATCCCATTCTCAATTACTATCTATTGCTCCCCAGAGCTCCTTTCCCAACATTCTTACTAGAACTATTAGAAAGTAAAACAGAGGAGGCTGTTTATAAAAATAGTACACCATCACAGACAAACAGGCTGGATCTCATTTCCTTAACACCTCTGGGATTTTTAACCAAAGGCAACTAAGTTCCTTCCCAGGCAATCTAGTTAATCAAACATTTGTTTTGCATTCTAGCTCCATCCCACCATTCAACCATAGTCCTCTCCCTTTCCCCTTTCCCTCCACCCCCAGCCTCCTCCATACTGTACTGCTTAACCATCCATGAGATGAGCAAGGCTTTTCCACAGCTCCCTGCCCTTGCACATACAGTTCCCTCTAGCTAGAATGCTCATCCTCGACCTGCAGAATCCTCCTCATCCAGTTTCAGCCCCAGGATCACCTCTTCCTTCTTGAGGCCTTCCCTGCTCCCAAACACGACTTCAGTGTACCGACCTCTCTCTGGCACATCCTGATTGGTAGAACCACTCTACTGTGCTTTTGGCCTTAGTCTCACTTTTTGTGACCACCTCAAAGGAGAGACCATGTCTTCTTTATCTTGGAGTCAGGAGTCCTTAATTCCTTCTACCTGGTTCTTAAGAGGGTAGTGAAATGTTTTGGCATAAATAAATGAAACAATACACAGAAAATTAGTGTTGTCCTTTCTAAAATATTTCTCTTTAGTCAACAATCACTCTCCAAATGCCAACTATCAACAGTAGACTTGGTAGCCAGAGTGATGGAAGATATAATAGGAGCTTGTCAATTAAATAATATATTCTACCATAATAGAGTTGAATAAATTAGAATAAGTGTAAAGGACCTGGTTCCAGAGCCTGGAACCTGAGCGGCCAAATGCTGGATTAGGAGGCAGAATAGCTTAATGGTTAAGATCGCACGTTCTACAGCCTGACTCTGGGTTTGTTTAACACATCTGCACCGGGGGCAAATTACTAACCTCAAAGGGTCTCTGCTTCCTCAGTGGTAAAACGAGAGTAATAACTAGCTACTTTGTGGGATTGTTGTAAGAATTAAAAGTTCATAAATGCAAAACATTTAGAACAGCACCTGGCACCAAGGAAGCGGGGGCATCCTAAAAATTCTTTGAGTGATTTTGTCATTTCAAAAGTAAACATTGGGCTTATCCTAGCAGTTCCACTCCTGGATATAAACCAAACAAATGAATGTTCGCGGCCAAGAAAAAACATGTACAAGAATAGTATATTCATATAACTGCAATACTACACGACAATAAAAATGAACAAATTACTGCCACACTCATGGATGAATCTTAACATGGTGAGCAAAAGAAGACAAACATGAATTCATACTATGTGGTTCTACTTTTATAAAGTTCAAAAACGGACAACCCCACTTCCTATCACCATCATCTCTGTCCCCTGGGCTCTAGCCATACCTAACTGCACCCCAAGGAACCACTCCACAAATTTTTCTCTCCTAGCCTTTGTATGTGTAACTACCACAACTATGAATGAATGAGAAAGGGACTTTCGTGCTGTCTCTTCTAGATTGTTCCCCCAAAACCTCTCCGAAGTTTCTCAGGGCCCCCCAAGTCTGGGTGACGTGCCTCCTTGGCATCTTGATCTGAGCCCTATCATAGCACTTAGCAATTAATTGTCCTCTCACTTGTCCATCTTCTCCAGTGTTCTGTAAACCCCTTGAAGACAGGCTCTGCTTTATTCTCCAGCCTGCAGGACTGGCCTGGCGCGCAGTAACTACGTATTCAATAAATGGAATGGACTTCCACTATTTCGTATGTAAAATGGAGTTGGGCTAGACGATCGACAAAACCTAGTGGAAATAAAATGTATCAAATAGTCCCAAACCCATGTGCGCGGGGATTCCCGGTTTATTTTTGTTTGCGTGTGCGCGTGGGTTTTTTGTTTGTTGCATTCCACTGCTTACGAACCTCCCACGACCTCAATGGTCGGGAGAATAAGAGACTACAACTTCCGTGAGCCCTCGGGGCTCCAAGTGGCAACTGCCCCGCCAACTGATGCGTCGCGAGGACTCCATTTCCCAGCGTGCCTCAAGACGCGAGGACTGCGTTTCGCCGAGAACGTTTGGTGTCGTGTTCCTGATCCGAACTGCGGTAGCCGAGGCCGAGTCGCAGGTAGAAAGGGCCCAGCCTAAAGTTCAAAGGGGACATTGGCCCAGCGAAAATGCGGAGTTGCACATACCTGCTTTTGCAACCTCCAGTCCATTCCTGCTAGTCCCCTTATGAACGAACGCGTCTCGCGCGCGAGCCCTCTCTAACCCGCTGTCGCCGCTCCTCTGCCCGCGGCTGGAGGCCAAATTTCCCGACGTCACACAGGAAAAGGGCGGGGTCTCGCGGTCCGGCGTCTGGGCCCGCTCCCTGCGGCATCCTTTTGGGGACGTTGGCGGTGGGGATGGGAGAGTAGTGAGGCTGGGCTCTCACCCGGCGGGAGGCCCTGGCCCTCACTGCTCTGGTTTTTGTCTCTACGGCAGCCGATGCTGAGTGGGCAACTGGGCAGGCGCCTGTTTCCCATGGCCGGCCGCGTCTGTCTGTCCCGGGGCAGCGCGGGATCGGGGGCATTCGGTCCTGTCGAGGCCGCCATTCGCACGAAGTTGGAGCAGGCCCTGAACCCCGAGGTACTGGAGCTGCGTAATGAGAGCAGCGGCCACGCGGTCCCACCAGGCAGCGAGACGCATTTCCGCGTGGCGGTGGTGAGCTCTCGCTTCGAGGGGCTGAGCCCCCTGCAGCGACACCGGCTGGTCCACGCTGCGCTGTCGGAGGAGCTGGCTGGGCCGGTCCACGCTCTGGCCATACAGGCGCGGACCCCTGCCCAATGGAGGGAGAACCCTCAACTAGACGCGAGTCCCCCCTGCTTGGGTGGGAGCAAGAAAACCAGAACCCCCTGAATTCCAGGAGAGAGCGAGGAGCAGGATCCGAATGGGTTGTGTGAGATTTAACTACTGGGACCTCTTCCCTTCATTGCAGTCCGGTGGTGGTAATGGATGAGGACCGCTGGGCCCCATTCAGCCGCCACATACATATTCTCCAAAGTAGCAACTCATTTCAGATCAAAGCTGACCCAGGGAACGAGCAGAATCACTCGATACTGCTCTTGCCTTGACTATTCAGGAAAAGCTGCCCAGTCATTTCATGTTGAATTGTGACGAAGGAACCAACCACCAGATCTGATGATTTGGAAGTAATCCTGCACATTAAAAGAAGAATTATCATATGAGATGCATTGCTGTGTTATCAGTGGCCTTTTGAATCAGTGCTACAGGTGTTCTTGGGAGAAGGATAGGACGGACTTCTTTGGGGGAAGTGACCTAGTTGGATCTTCAAAGGAAAGCACAGAATTAAACCAGAAAGTTGAGGGAAGGTGTTGCAGACAAGGGGAAGACTTCCTTCCCCCGCAAAGGCACGGAAACTAAACTGCAGTGTGACTGATTGGACAAGACAGGAACTGTAGACACATTTGAGTTTCCTGGGGGAAACTCAATGTTTGGCTTTCTAACAGCCTGTCCATTGCCAAAAGGATTTTCATTTGTAAGAAAAATCTTTAGCGGGGGTGGGCGTGGGAGGGGGACTAAAGCAGTGAAAATATAACCTAGAAAATTAGTATAGAAGACAGAGAAAACGTTAGCCTTCTTGTTATGAGTTCCGAATGTTGTCATATTTCTGAAGAGAGCTCAAGTAATGTCTAAGCAAATCTCTGATGATCTCAATATGGAAATAGAATGTAAAAACTAAAGAAAAAGCTTGATTAACGTGTGCCTTGACCATTGGGGGCTAAAGAGTTTAGACAGTATCTGATTGGGCAGTAGGGGAGCCATTGAAGGGTTTTGGGGAAGGGCATGCCAAAGAGCATTGTGGGGCAGATCTGGTGGCGATGTGTAAGTGGGTTGGCACAGGAGATTGGAGACACAGAGATCAACCAAGAGTGAACATGGAGCCCTGACTTAAATCAGCTGTGTGAATGGAAGGGCAGTTCATTAGAGAGCTGCCATAAAATCAGAAAATGGCTTGATTATAACAGAAATGGACTAGATTGAGAGGGAGGTCTAGGTTAACCCCTAAGCAGCAGTTATCAGATTTCCTCTCAGAGAAGAATTCCCAAAGGAGCTGTTTAAAATGTGGATTCTAGGTCCCCTCTCTTCCAAACACAGGATTCCGATTCTGTAGGAATGGAATCTGGAATCTGTATCTTTAAAAGACACACAAGAGGATTTGGAGAAAATTTGTTCTCAAGCAACATTACTCCCAAGTTTTTGTTTTTATTTTAGGGGTTTCTAAACATTTTAAACTTTATTTTTGTAAATTTTATTTTATTGTGGTAAGAACGCTGAAAATTGAGATACCGTCCAAATTTTTAAGGGTACCTTACATTACCCTTGACTCTACGTAACAGTGTCCGACAGCAGATCCCTAGAGCTTACTCATCTTGCTTATGCCCATTGATTGTAAGTCCCCATTCCTTCTCACCCGAGCCTCAGGCAACCTCCAGTCCACTCTTTTGTATGAATTTGGCTATTTTAGATGACTCATGTATGTGAAATCATGCAGTAATTGACTTAGCATAATACCCTCATGGTTCATCCATATTGTCACATATTGCAGAATTTCCTTTGTAAGGCCAAATACTATTCCATTATGTGTATATAACACATTTTCTTTATTTGTCTGTCAGTGGACACTGAGGCCATTTCTATATCTTAGCTGTTGTAAATAGTGCTGTAGTAAACATGGAGGCCCTACTATCTCTCCAAGATCCTGATTTCAGATCTTTTGGTTAACTACCCAGAAGGGGGATTGCCGGATCATACAGTAAGTTCTGTTTTTAATTTTTTAAGGAACCTCCATATTCTTCTCCACAGCAGCTGCACCATTTGCATCCCCACCAACGTGCCAGGATTTCAATTTCTCCACGTTTTTACCAACACTTTTTTTTGTCTTTTTTGGGTAAAAGCTATCTGACAGGTATGATGTCTAACACTGAGCATGTTTTCATATACTTATTTGGCTATTTGTATGTCTTCTTTGGAGAAATGTCTATTCAAGTCCTTAGCCCGTTTTTCAAATCAGGTGATTCGTTTTTTTTGCTCTTGCGTCGTAGGGCATTACCCCAAGTCTTCAAAAATGAGAATACTGAGGGGCCCCTCCAACTGCAGAAGTAGGGTCAGAAGAGAGGCCAACTGAGGAGTAAATGTGATACCTCGTGTTATTCTGGCCTTCAGTTTAGAGAGAAGTTGTTTCTCCATCTCATTATCATCCCCTCCCAGCAGGCAGAACAGAGCTGTAGGGTGTAGGTGCAGAGGCAAAGAAGCAGACGTAGCCACTTTGAATTTTAAGGATTTGTTGTTTCCTTTTTATTTTTCATCAATTATTTTTCACTTCATTTTTCACATCAACAGAGTTGGATTTAGGGTTCCCTTGGAGAGCAAGGGGGATGGATGGGTCCCTCCAGGGGGTGCAGGGAAGAGGGCTGCGTCAAGCAAGTGAAGGGGAAGGGAAGGGCACACACTCATCCACTGGGCACTGGAGGAGAAGGCAGTCTTCTGAGCACAGACACCAAAGAGTTAAACAGTCACCACCTGGTTCAGTGTTACAAAATGGGGGGGTGACCATAAGGTGGGGGCCCAGACGCAGCAAGAGGAAAGTGAATTTGGATTTTCTTTTTTGTTGTTGTTTTCACTTTTTTCCTTTTTTTAACATTTTACAAACAGCTAAAAACTACAACACATCACAGCTACGGTGGGGAAGAAGGGGACACCAAAGAAAGCAGCCACATGGAGTGGTGTAGGGCAGGGGCAGCTTAACCTACAGGGGCTATTGTGTGGAAAGGGTGAGATGGGGAAACTGAGGCTTTGGTCCCTGCAGTAAGGGTCCCTGGCTGACTACCCAACCTCTTTCCACTCGGGAGTGGTTGCTGGGAGGCCCCTGCTCCCTGCCCCTGTTCAGCTCCTTGTGCTTTGTGATCTGCTGGTTTGACCATGTGCCTGGTTGCTCCCCCTCCCCTGCTCTCCTGCCTGTGAGGGGCCAGGCCGGGGGTGGGAGGGCGGCTGTGCTGACTGAGTGGAGGCCTGTGCTGCTGATTGGAGGGGAGGTGCCTTCAGACCGCCCTCGGCTGTGGGACCCAATCCAGCCCGGCTAGGCCCGGGGCTCCTCCTCCCAGGCCTGGCACAGAAACACCATCCTGGTGGTACTCTGGGGGGCAGGGTTGTGTGTGTGTCCGTTGAAGTTACCCTTGGCTTGCATTTTAGGACAGCATAGTGACACCCCTGCCCCATGGCGCACACACACACGTCACACACACAGTCACACACACACACACACACACACACACACACAGTCCTGCTGAGCTGCCTCAGAACTTAATATATAAATAAATAAGAGTCAGAAAGCTAATTTCATAGAATTCAGGCTTGTTATAGCCCAAATTGAAAGGGAAGTGAAGGCCAAGGGGCTGAGGTTTATTGCTGCTCCCCCAGCATCCAACAGGAGGTGCGAGAAGGCGCCCGAGGCCCTTCCGACTCTCAGTTCTTTTGGTCCGTGGTCTACACCAAGCCCCAGCCCCCGACATAACCACAAGCCCGTGGTTTCACCAGGGCCTAGGCAGAGGGAATGAGGGGGAAGGCAGGCAGCCTGCGCTGGAGGGCCTGGAGCCAGAAAAAGCGATGGTCCCTCACGAACACGGGGGGCGGGGAAGGGGGGGCCAAACCTTCTCTTGTGCAAAGTCAAGGGTGGTAGGAGGTGGGGAGTAGAGCTGCATCCCAAAACCGGGATGAGGAGCTTTCCCTGTATTCCCCGCCTACGGGGTCACACGTGTGCGCACGCATGCGCGCGCGCGCGCGCGCGCACACACACACACACACACACACACACACACACACACAATGGCTAAGACGCCAAACACATGGAGAGTGAGGGTTTCCGGAGGCCAGGATGGCAGGGCAGGGCAAGGGGAGAAGGGGTCGTTGGTCTCACAGTGTGCCTGCCACCCCCGAAGCCCCAAACATGTCCTCACTGCAGCACCTGCCCCCGGGTCTCAGGCAGCTTCAGGGCCAGAGAGCTACCGAGGGCGAGGGCAGCCGAGGCGAAGAGGATGGGGGCAGCCTTGGTGATTCCCACAAAGGACGTGAAGATGCTGATCCCCAGCACCGCTGCCAGCTTACACAGGGCATTCAAGAAGCCGAAGGCTGTGGTCCTGTCCAGGGGTCCCCCAGCGCAGCACAGGTGGGTCAGCCCAGGAGGCGGACGAGGAGGAGGCATGGGAGGGTTTGTAGGGGAAGGGCGGGGAAGCAGAAGTGAGAGACGGGGGGCCGTGTCCGAGGGGGGGAGGAAGGGCAGAGTTCGGAGAGGTGAGGGATGCGCACCGGGGAATATAGATAAATCGGGAGGCCGGGGAAAAGGAGACCAAAAAATCGGATTAATAGTTAAGACTTCAAGGAGTGAATACAAAAGCTACCAGCTTTTAGAGGAGAAACTCAGTGGGAACGTGTACCCTTCTCTCCCTGAAGATGCTTGTCCCATTCAGCCCCACTTCCTCGCCCCGCTTGTCCCCTGCCCTCTCGACCAGCTGCCCTGCCCCCACCACACTCCAACTACCTCTTGTCCGAGGGGTAGAGTTCGACAGTCAACACGTCCAGCGCGTTCCAGGATGCAATGCTGACCCCCCCAAAAAGGCAGAGCAGAGCGATCATGGCTGACTCACTGTTCCCAAAAGACAGGAAGAAGCAGGAGACACAGGACATCACGCTGGAGCCAGCTAGAGGCAGGAAAGGAGAGAGCGGTGTGAGCCGGGCCGCAGCGGGAGCCAGCGCCACCCACCCTGACCCATCAACTGGCACTAAGGGCAGCCCAGGATGAGACTTTTTCCCAAGGTACCCAAAAAGGAAAGCTTTTCACTCATCCCCAGCCTCCCTTCTGATTTTCCTCTTAATGTCAGTACCGACCACTTCTTCGATGCCAGCTGTGGGCCAAGCAACTGGATCTAATACATCACTGATCGAATGCATCAACCCTATTGAAGCAGGAGAGGCAGCCTAGGGAAGGTCCCCCTATCCTCCAGGATGCAGCTCTAGAATTTTTCCTCGGTCCCTCACTCAGCCCTCTCTTCTTGTTTTGATTTCAAGTTTGAGACCCCAGCATGAGAAACAAGCCAAGGCCAGGAGACAAGACAGACGAAGACAGATGGCCTCGGGCCACCTCATCCCCTCCAGGTGGCACGGAAACAAGCCCAGATGGGAGGCGGGCTAGATGGCCTCGGGACACCCCGACCTGCCCACGCGGCTGGGCAGACTCTCTCTGGGCTGCCCACACTTTTCTCTTAAATGTGTACTTCCGCTTTACTAAAACTTACACTTTCCTGCCTGCTGTCTGTCGTGTCCTTGAATTCTTTCTCATGCCATAAGACAAGAACCTGGTCACCAGAGCGCCGGGGTCAGGGTCCTCCTTTGGACTCCCGCCCCATCGAGCTCTATGAGGCAGGTTCTGTCACTACGAGGCAGGTTCTATCATCACCCCCCTATTCCACATGAGACACCTGGGCTCACGAGGTTACGGAACTTGCCCAAGGTCCGTGGTGGAGCTGAGAGTCAAAGCCCATAACCTCAAAGCCTGTGCCCTGAACCACTTGCTATGCCGCTACCTCCCTCGCCCCCCAGAGAAGCTTCCAGGCCAGGCCCCACCCCCATCTTGCTGCCACCCCATAAGCAGAAGATGTGAGAGAGAAATGCTTCTCTGGCTAAGCTCTTCCACAGACGAAGGTGAGAAGCCTGTTGACTGTCTCCCCTCGCCCTGGCCCCCTAATCAGTTCTGACACCACCCCCCAGCCTCTCCCCTTACCAAGCATTCGGAGCCGGCCAATCTTGTCCATGAGCAGGGCGGACACGATATTCCCAGGAAGCACAGCCAGCGTCCCCAAGAAGCTGACGAAGTATACCATGTAGGCGCCTTCTCCCGTCCCTGTCACATCTAGTGGGCAGCCCTCCTTGTTGTGCAGGAATGTGCTATTCACCAGACGGCTGTTCACAAACTTGTACTCAAACAGGTCTGGGGTGAAGGCCAAGACAGGCAGGCAGTCATGTCGAATGAGAGACAGAGGCTGCTACCGCTTAGGGCTCAGGGCTCTGCCTTTGTGGGGTTTAGCATTGGGGGCTCTCGAATTCGTTCATGGAACTCATTGCAAAACATCAGATTATTAAACATCACCACAGGAGCTAGGAATCTTTACAGCAGAAAATGTCCATAGTCTATCGACTGAAACGGTGTGACTGGCTTTTGCCAAGTTTTCTGCTTAATAGTCTATTTCCTGGTCATTTTTTTAGTCCTCCATGCTGGCGATAAGCAGTAGCAGTGCCATGGTGTAGGAAAAATTAAAATCATTAGAAATCCTATCCATTACTTTTTCCTGCAAGGTGGGAAAAGCTCACCTGGTACGCCATGTAGAGGTGGGAAAGCCCCACTAATGCCATGTGCATATAGTTTGGGAATCACTGATAAAAGAATTAGATTAAAGCAATGATTCCCAACCTTTTCCCCACCAAATATTCCTTTTATTGTTTTTCTTTTTCCCAAAAGACCCTGTTTTGAATGATTTTACCCTCTTCAACCGTGCCTGAATACCACTGCATCGAGTTGTTTTAATGCTGGGCTCTAAAAACATCAAAGAAACTTGATATTTTTGTCAGATAGTCTACCACAAGAAAGTGTTCAATTTCCATTAGATTTTTGGGCTTATCGGTAGCAGCTAGTAGGCCCCATACCACCTTCCTCCCAGGCTCCAGGGAGCTGAGGTCGAGAACCCTGAGCGAGGGACCGCGAGGTCCACCGTCCACCCAGCCCTTTGGCCTGACGGCCACCAGCCACTCAGCCTTACCAGTGTTATAGAACACGCTGTTGATGAATGTGCAGTTGCGGAAAAACGTGTTGCTGGATGTGACATCCTCAAAATAACACTCCTCGAACAGGGAATCCTCAAAGGACACTGACTTCAGGCGCAGCCCGATGAACCTGGAAGGCCAGGATGATGAGGGGCACTGCCCCCCATCCTCGTGCCCTCCTCCAAGGCTCAACCCCTTAGTGAAGTAATGGGAAGCTGTGGCACTGAGGAGAGACACCAGGTCTTTGCCCCAAGACCCATTGTCTCAAAGCTCCCAGACTCAGAAAAGAGGCAAGGGGTGTTAAGGGACAGGGGGAGAATGGAGTATAAAGGCCCCCACATACTTGTCGTTGAAGTATTGTCCCCCTCGGTGGATCTGATTCTCCAGGGTGAAGTTAAAAGTCACGTGCTCTACACGCTCCCCAGGGAACACTTTGGTGCGGGCCGCGTAGTCCACCGCCTGGAGGTGGCGGATCATGTCAGGAAACCAGACAGTCAGGCCATAGTAGCTGAAGAGTCAAGGGTGATGGAATCAGGCAGGGCTCAGGGACCGGAACCGGCCAGTCCAGAATGAGGGGGAAATCAAGGACCAGCCCATGTCAGCACCTTGCTCCCCGCCCCAGCCTCATTTCTCACCACTCCTCCCTCCACCCTCTGCTGTGGTTCTTCTAACCCTCCCACCGAACTCGTATCTCCCAGGCGTTTGCTCTTCCCTCTGCCTAAATCAGCCTCCCCATCGCCCCTCAGCTTAACTCCCATTCATCCTTTGGGATTCAGATCCCCACCCCAAATCTGGGCTGGGAAGCCCCCACTCCCGGCCCGTGCTCCCAGAGCACTTTGTGCTGCCCTACGTGGCGCCCGTCACACTGCTTTATAGCTAGTTTCATCTAGCTCCCTGCCCGAGATGTAAACTCCGTGAGGACTGGGGCCACGTCACCTTCGGCCGGGCTCAGTACGTGGCACAGGAGAGAAATTTAATCCTGTTCGGGCTGGAAGAGGGTTTGCTGGGAGAATGAATGGAGTAGAGTGCCAGGTGCAGGATCAGAGAGGGGCCCGAACAGCTCCTTTTCTCATTATTCGCGCCCTGCATTTTCATTTTCTCCCCTTCTCTGCCAACCCACACAGCATCCCGTCCACCACGTACCACCCACCCCACCCACTCCTCACCTGAAGGACATGGTGAACCACACACCCATCATCATCAGAGTGATGCGTCGATATTCTGGACCAAAACAGGAGAGGAAATTTCCCCAAACCTAAGCAGAAGAGCAAAGTCAGACAGTGGCTGCACTAACTCCTAGCTCCCCGGACCCCCACGCTTCTGCCCTACCTCCTCCTCAGTTCACCCATGACCCCCACATCGGGCTCGAGCTTTGCCTTCCTCTCCCCCTCCCCTACTCCCTTCTCTCTCTCCGCCATTTAAGCCACCATTACCTGCCCCCCCAGGCTCAAGGCCCGGACACCCCAGCGCTGGTACCAGGTCCCTGTGTCTGACTGGATCTCAATCAACTCATCCTCCTGATGAATCGTCTTAATATGGGTTACCTGGGATCAAGAGAAGTAGTGAGCAGTCACCTAGTCCTTTTTTCCCAACCCTTTCCGTGTGCCTCAGTTTCTCCCGCAGCAGCAAAATGGGAGGCAGGTGTGCAGGACACCAGGAGAGATCGCGTGGACGGAGAGTATGCTTGGGACGCCTGGAAATCTCTCAGGGGGTATCCAGAGAGGGGCCAGGTGGAGTTGGGGTGCAGCAGCTTGGAGCACTGGGGGAAGGGCCGTGGCTTACCGAGAAGACGCGCTCGGGGTGTCCCTTGGCTCGCATGTTGGTGTCATGAACTCGCTTCAGCACCATCCAGGCTTCATCGTGCTTCCCGTTCTAGAGCCAGACAGAGCCCACAGCCAGGTCAGCCGTCCCCGGAGCCAGGCTTACAGCCCCACCTTCCACCCTGGCTTCTGGAGTTGCGGGGCACACAAAGGCTCCCGCCCCTGACCCCTGACCTATGGGCACACCCATCACCCACTCAGAAAGAGCCCCAAGTGGAGACACAGCAAAATGTCATCAGACGTGGGCAGGAGTGGGAGGAGATACAAGTATAGTTCCTAGGGATCCCCTGGTCCAATGGAAGAGAAAATTCAAAACAAGGCAAGTGATGACGATGGGCAAGCATGTAAGCAGAGAAGAGGCAGGACCTTAAACTGCTGCACCAAGTTATAGTTGGAGGGCCAGGGCCAAGGCCCCACCTGTAAAATGTTAAGCCACCCATAGTTGAGCAGGTCCCCTCGCTTCTCCACCCACCAGGACCCTTCTGGAGATACAGTCTAACAAAGGAAGGGAGATAAAGTCCCACAGAGAATGGACCCTGGGAGGGAGGAAGGCAGCCATGTAGGATCAAACCAAAGCCATAGTGGTGCTGGGACACAGGAGCCCTTGCTGACCCCACCCCCACCCCTGCAGCTCAGCCGCCCAGTCACCTCCAGGAAGAAGCGGGGACTCTCGGGCTGTGTGGTCAAAGCCCCAATGGCAAACACGGACGGAAAGGCGCAGACGAGGACGAAGACCCTCCAGCTGTGAAACTGATAAGCGGACCCCATCTGAAAGCTCCACCCTGGCGGGGGCAGTCACAGAGTCAGCAGAGAGGCCACTGGTTTGGGGGTCCCCACCACAGGGAGCACAGGAGAGGAGGGAGATAGTCTGGGGTGCATTCCCTAGGGGCTGCTCACCATAGTGGGGGATGATGGCCCAGGCCATAGCAGCTGCGTACACCCCGCCAATCATCCAGAACATGCAGAGCCAGCTCAAATGCTCCCCACGCTTCTCCTGGGCCAGAAACTCCGAGAAATAGGAGAAGACGATGGGGATGGACCCTCCAATCCTGGAGGGCACGCAAGAATTCAGCATTGGAAAGCCACCGTATTCCGAATCCCCTGCCCCACTGCTCTGGGTGCCCAAGTCCCTTTCATCTTCCAGACCTTTTAGAAGAGACTGGTTCTCACACTTAGTGCCCTACAAATTCATGACTAGCCATCGAGCACCCATCCTGGGGACCGTGGGAACCAGGCAGGCAGGTCTCAGGGAAAAAGAAGGAACGAACATTGATACCACAGAGCTGGAAGAGAGGGAGGATAATTATAGAGAAAGGGAACCACCTCCCCCCACCCCAAAAATAATAAGATGGGCAAAGAACAGTCTGAGGACAGGCATGCGGGAGCAGGCCAGAGAGCTCGGAGGCCAAGGGCGTGCGTGCAGGGAGAAGTGTCGGTGTGCGTGCGAGCTCAGACTTCGGGCAGCCGTGGGTATTCACGGGGTCTGTTGTCGAATGCAGGAAATATCTATGTATTCTCTGGGAAGGGGATGACTCAACGGTCCACGGGTGCCCGGGCGTGAGGCTGAGACCCTCAAGGCCTCTTCGTGGAGCCAGCCTCATTATGGAACTAAAGGGTAGGGTGGACCAGACATTTCTGGAATGGCTGTGTGGACAGGCAGGAGACAGGTCCAGGACAGGAAGCAGCTGGCCTGAGATGGCAAGAGGAGAAAGGGATCCATTCATTCAACTCAGAGATACTTGAAGTACATCTGGTGTGTCTGGCACCGTGCTGGGCCCTAGAGATACAGCAGTGACCAAGGCACAGTCCTGCCCTCCGGAGGCTGAGGAGGAGGACACTCACCCGACCCCAGAAAGCAGGCGGCAGAAGAGGAAAGTGCCATAACCCTGGACGAAGGATGAGAAAAAGGCAAAGATGCTGTTCACTGAGAGCGAGATGAGCAGACACTGTCTCCGGCCCAGCCGGTCGGCCAGCCCGCCCCAGAGGAAGGCTCCCACCATCATGCCCAGGTAGACGATGAGGCCTGCGAGGAGGAAAAGAGGCAGGAGCGGGGTGAGCAGACACCACGTCTCCCACTCGCTGACCATGAAATGAGCTGAAGTGCAACAGAATGAACCGAGGACCCGCAGGACTTCTAGAAGCTACGTCCACCCGGAGATGAGAGAAAGCGAGAGACGCTGAACTGTGTGAGCGAACAGGGAAGGCCATCCTGCAGGCCGGGGGTTCGAAGGCGGGAATCCAGACGTGGGAGAACCCCAGAACGCTCACTTTCTCTCCTCCTTTCTCACGCCCTGGTTGTCTGTCACACACAAACACACGCAAATACAACACCCCCACTTCTGGCTTGCCTGGAACGAGGAATGGATCTGCCTAGGTTCCCAGACTCTCCCAGGGTCCCCTCTAGCCACGCCCCCCTACTTCCGGCCACCGCCTGGATGCTCTCAGAGCAGCAGGTGTCTCTCGTGTTCCCCAGGAAAGTCCCTCACTCCTCCCAGGAAATCCCCCCCACAAAGTCCGTCCTCACTCCCTGCAGCTCCAACACTCCCGGTCATAAATGCTCCTGTACCTTACTTCCTTCGTAACTTCAGAGTTGGAAGTAACCTTTAAAACCATCTCCTCCTGCACTTTACCTATGCTCGAGCCAAGTCCCAGGGAGAAGGGACCTGCCCAAGATCTGATGGCAACGTAGTGGCACAGCGAGGCTGAGATCCTTTCTGAATGAGTCTAGGGGTTCCCCCTTCAGGTTCCCCATCTAGCAGGGCCATCGGAGACCGCTCGGCAGCCCCTGAGCACTCCCAACGCTGACCGAAGCAAGTGTGACCAGCTCCTCTGGCTGCAGGCAGACCCAGGATTGTTTCCCTAGCCGCATCACCCCAAATCGACCCTTCCCATGTCACTTAGGGAGTTTGCATCCTGACTTCCTGTGTCCCCAGTCAGGGAAAGGGAGCAGGCTAACAGGAGAGGAGGCTCTGAAGAAACATTAAATGGGGCCTCTCACGCCATGGCCACCCCCTGCAGAACTAAACAGACCGCCACCCCAGCCCCGGCCGAAGCCCCAGCCCACTGTCCTCCCCCAGAGGAGGGTGTGCGAGGGCAGAGTGCAAAGGACCTTGTGCCCTCTGGGGACATCTTGAGAGGAGGGCGCTGGGACTCCCAGTAGTGAGAACAGTTCTCAGGAGTCGGGGTGTTTGGGGCAAGGCGGGGTTGGGGTGCCCCGGATGTGTCTTACCCAGCATGCCTTTGTTGGAGTCAGACAGGCACATGTCTTTCTCAGCGCTGGGCAGCACGAAGCCCACCACGAAGACCTCGACGCCATCAGCCATCAGTGCCAGGCCAAGCACGAAGTAGAGCGTCCACTGGAAGCGGCCGTGGCCACATTCCCGGAGGATGGCTTCGTACTGCTGGGCCAGTTCTTCCCGCTCTTTCCTCCGCTGTGCCTCCCCCCGGCCCCCAGCGGGGCCCTCCCCATCGCCCAAGCCCCCCCTCACACCAGCCAGGGGTGCCCCATCTGCCATCCGCTCGCCTTTGCCCCCAGACTCTGCCCGGGGGATGCCCTGGTATTCCCCTTCGTAGATCTCATCCTCTTCATCGTGGCCCTCGGTGGCATCACTGGATGCGCCACCTTCCTCCTCGTCCTGGGTCCCCTCCCCACGGTAATAGCCGTCAGCAGGGGCAGGGAAGTCATCATCGTCATCATCCTCCTCAAAGCGGGAGTAGGATCTTCGGGAATATTCGTCCTGGACGCGGTCCAGGCCCTTCACCACCTTCTTGGCCGCGTGCTTTTTCACTTCCTTGGCGATGTCTTTGGCCCCGCGGATGAAAGCTGCCCGGTCTCTGAAGCCTTCCTCCATGACGGGGCTTGGGGAGCACGTCACCAGATCGCCCCTCCCCCTGCTCCTTATCGGCCTTTGCTCTAGGACTCGTGGACTCAGAAAGACCCTTCCCCCAGTTACGCAGGTGAAGTGTGTTAGGGTATCTTTGGGCACAGAATAGCAGAAAATGGGGCCTGGCCAGCGAGTGTCTGGGAGAAGAAAGGAGGGAGAGGATTTTGGCCTACGCCCAGTTCATTTGGGTACACAGGGAAGGGAGAGCGGGGATAGGGGCATGGGACAAGGAGGGGGAGCCAGCTCCGGTGGGGCTAAGCTGGGGAGCCAGGATAACTCAAGAGAGGCCGCCTACTTCTCTTCCAGGCACTCTGGAGATCTAGAAAAAATAAGAGGGAGATAGAGGAGGTTGTGAGGCCTCGGTTGGTGAAGAAGGCCGATACAGAGCTCCTGTCAACCCGGAGCCCACCTGTGTCACACGGCATAGGGACGGTCTCCTTGCTTCACGCCTACAGCCAGTAAAAAATGGTTGACTGTCGACGCCAACTGCGGGTCATTCAGCACAAACCCCTGTACTTTGACCTTGGAGACTACACTCATGAGATGTGCTCCCGAGTCACGAACACCGCCACAGAGCTCCTGCTTCAGCACTTACTAGAGCTAAGGGACCACGGGCACATCTCTGCACATCCAAACCTCCGTTTCCTCTTACTTAAGAAGTGAAAAGTAAGCTCCTTGCCATAGTTCCTGGCATGTAAAAAGCGATGAATAGACATTAGTTATTACCCTCGCGCTGACAATATAGCGAGATGCCATCTACTCCCTCACAAGACCCCAGAACAAAAGCCACTTCTGGGTGAGTGGCAGAGAGGGACACTGGGAAGGAGAAGCTGGTTCGGTGCAAAGCACACAACAGTTATGCAACCTAACTTGAAATCCCAGCTCTGCTATTTACTTACAAACAACTGATCTTCGGCAGGTTACTCGACTTCCCTACGCCTCAGTGCCCTTAAATTTAAATTGGGGATAATAATCTCTATTTCTCCGATTCGACCTCACAGTAGATATTCTATAAATATGAGTTTCCGTCTTTCCTCTGTGATTGAAAAACATGACAGGAGCAGGAAACAGCAAGAAAAAAAGCAGTGGAGCATACTCGGATGCCCAGTGTCCTCCCAAAAAAGAGTCCCAAGGCCCACCTGTCTGTGTTCAAACTAATTTCAGCATCTGGGCCCACCTTGTCTACAGCCGGACAAACAAGGAAGACTCAGGAAAAGCAGGACCTGGAACCAGAGGGCATGGGGAAGAGGGCAGATCAAAAGCTACGAAAAAGGCGATGACTGGCTGCTGCCACCTCCCTTCAGGATGTCACACGTGGGCCCCTTTTCACTAGTGGGGGTGGGAATGGAGATCACCGAATAAACATACGCTGCCAGCATGGGGGGTGCGGGTCCAAGGGCCTATAGTCCCACTTCATTCCTCCAGGGCCTCCCTTCCTAAGCCCCCTTAATCCTTTCTGCTCCTCCAGGAGTCAAGGAGAAGGAAGCCCACAAATACTGCATTGCGTAGGAGGCTGGCATAGAATGAAGGGGGCCTTGAGCCTCCCCCCCAAAAAGAGACATCCTCCAGAGGGAAGCATAGGAGAACCCCCACTTCCTTCATAAAAGCAGAGGAAGCAGGACAAGATTCTTATGAGAGATCATTCCCCTAAAAATATCCTGCCTCCTTCTGCTCCCACCCATCCAAGGCCTTCATTAAAAATGTCACACACACACACACGCACACACACACGCACGCACGCACGCACATATAGTCACTGGGAGAAGGGGGTAAGTAATGCTATGTGATTCAGAGAGAAGCCCTGGCAAGCAAGCCTCACCCCCTCAGGACAGACGTGAGCAGTGGACAGGGAAGACCAGAACCTCTGACCCCTATGTCACCTTCTTTTCTTTGTGAATCAGGGTTCAAATCATCCTCCATGAAAGAGAGGGAACTGTAGAATCCCCTCACTGCGTGGCAATTTGCTCGCCTGTTCTTTCTTTCCCAGCTCAGATCTCCCCCTCAAACCCTGAAGGAGGCAGACGGGCCACCCCGAGCCATATCCTGTGTTTGTTAGCACTGTTTACCCCTGAGGGGACAAGCAGGGGAGAGAAGGCCCCCCCCAGAGCCACAGCAGGATATGATGGCTCAACAGCCAGCTCCCCCAGGGCCAACGAGCCCAGGAGGTCAGGAAGGAGAGAAAGAAGACAAATTCTTTGAGCTGGTGAGAAAGTGTTGCTATTTTTAGCCCCAAAAGCAGCACAGGGTGGCTAAGCCTGTGGGAGAGAAAGACTTGGAGAGGTGGAGGCTGCAGGAGACAAGATTCGAGATTACACAGCCCTTTAAGGTAGGCGAGCTTCACCTGACCAGAAGAATGTACCCAGGAGATGCTTGGCAGAGGAGTGGGGGACCGGGGGACTCCTGAGCAAATGCTGCCTTTAGGACAACTCACTCATCCCTGGATAAGAGGAGGATCCAGAAGCCCCCCACCTCCAATCAAAGCTCCTGACTTCGGGAGCCACCCAGATTCCCCAGTCCACCCTAGCCCAGGTGACAAGGTCATTAAGAAGCAGTCACTTATCAAAACATTCGTGGAGGAGGAGATGGGGCGGCACGAGGGAGGAGGTGCTGGAGCACTCCTCCCTGTTAGGCTGGGCGATTGAGCCTCAGCCCCCACCCCAGGACAGCCAAGCCTGCACCTCCCCTCCCAGCATCCTGCCCGGGAGAAACACGGTGTCAGCTGAGAGGGCACACGGAGGAACACAGCAGGCGAAGAGGCAGGGACGCAGGAAGAGACGTCCACACGCACAGGCATAACGACGCCCCTACCAGCGTCTGCGGCGACCCCCGCCCGCATCCCGCCTCTGCTCGGCTGTGAGGGACGAGCCCCTATAACAGGCTGAACTGATTCTCCAAGCCTCCCCTCGCCCTTGGTCCTGCGGCCGGACAAGGGCCCATGGTCAGCGCCCGTTCCGCCAGCTCCCGGAGCAGCTGCCGCCAGCCCGTCATCCGTGCCCAGCCCCGGGGCTTTGCGGGTTCACCATCTCGCCCCAACATTTCCACCCTTCCTCCGCCTGCCCGCCCTCCTTCACCTGCCCTTCCTCCACTGCCCCCCCACCCCCCCCCCAAGTCCAGTCCAGCCGACCGAGGCGGCATCCGCTCTCTGGCCCCAGCCAAGGTCATTTATCATTCCTTTGGGGTGGGGGTGGGGGGGTCGCCAAGGTGAGGAGGGGACTGGAGTTTGAGTGACCCCTGTTCCACCTAAAAACCCCACCACCACCCCGTCAATGTCTGAGGGGAGGACATAGTGAGGGACTTGGCTAAGGCAGAGAAAAACACCTCTCTCTCTCTGTGTGTACACACACACACACACACACACATTTTTTTAAATCAGCACAGCAACTGAAATAAATGTCCATTCAAACCACCACCCAACCCCTCACCCCTAGAGCGAGGACGGTCACCCTCCCCAGCAGCCAAGCATCGGAGGATAAAATGGCTGCAAGGCAAGGATGCTTCTGCCCCGGGCGGGCGGCCGTGAAGGACTGAGCGAAGAGTCTCACCTGGGCTGGGTCCCCTGGGTGCGGGAGTCCTGCGTGAGGGCGGGGGTCCCGGCTGTGGCGCAGACGGCAGCGGGGACTGCTCCGGGTACCCGGGGAAGCGGCAATGCAGACTTGACCCCCCAACACGCTCCAGCCCCGCCTCCGCCCCCCCACCCCGGCGCCGCCGAGCATCGGGAGAGACCATTGTTGGGGGGGGGCGGGCAGAAGGAAAAAGGGACTCGGCACCAGGGAGAAATGATGAAAGGCTGGGGGATTGTCACAGGGACAGCTGGAGACGACACGCAACCCTTTCCAGCCCCTTCCTAGCGGAAAATGAAAGGAACCACGGAAATGGTGATCTCAGGGAGACCAGTGGGAAGACAGAATGGGAAGGGGTGAATGAGGCAGCCCCCTCCTTAGCACCCCAGGCCCAGAATGGCGGGACCCACATATTTTAGGGGCTCTGGCTACCTTCAGGCACCTCCCTTCCCCGTCTCCACCGCTCCCAGCAGCCTTCTCCCAGATTCGGAGTGCTCAGACTACATGTTTACCTGGCTATTTTAGAGAAAGCGGGAATAACAAGGTGTGGTTTCTGTCCCGAGCTGCCAGAGGTGGAGACTCCTGGATCTCCCCCACCTCTTTCCAGAAACAGTCCAGATTATTAATTCACGGCGCAGCCCTCCAGTCCTCCACCTGGTCGGCAGCAGAGGCGAGTCCTGGAGAGGCTGAGTTTCACAGGCCCAGGACTAAAAGAGGGACTCCCTCAATACCCTTCCCCACTTTCTTGAAAGGAGTGAATTGGTTTCAGTTCTTTCTTCTTTCTTTTATCCTGTACCAAAAACCTGGGCTCAGAGATCCAAGCCACACATACCACTCACTGACCATCCCTGCTCCAGGGGTGAGGGGCTGTGTGGCGGTTTGGGGATGTACATACTGAATGTGTCTGCCTATTCCAGGTAAGGTCTTAGAATATTCTGGACAGAGCACTGACCAGGGGCTCTAACCTGGATCCTTACTTCTAACAAGCTATGGGCTTTCGATCAAGTTCTCTGCCTCTCTGAAGCTCTGTTGTCTCATTTGGAAAATGGGGGGGAGGGGGGCCTGGACTAGAAGCTGTATCAGATCCATTTCAGATCTAATAGTGTGTGATTCTGCTTTGCTAAATGTGGAGGTTTCAGAGTACTGGGGTACTCTACATGGAGAGGACTGGCTGGCTATGTCCCAAGGGACCTCACAGGTGGCATCTCGGTACTGAATTTATCACTGACAAGGGTGTGGACCTGGGTTTCGCAGAGTCCAAAGCCATATCTTAGAAACACTCTTTGTGCCAACAAAGTTTACAACTTACTGAAATATAAAGGCATAATACGTATTAATTTACCACGAGAAATTTAACC